>NC_091457.1:66694732-66989732 GCF_027789765.1 Dendropsophus ebraccatus
AACTCACTATTGCCGGAGCCCCCCCACACCATGACCCCCTCGCTGGCCAAACACCTCTACACCACCTCCTCTCTTCCCCCTCCCCCCACCACCTCCTCCTTCCCTCCTACACCTTTTTTTTTATCTCTCCCCCTTACCCCTTCTGTAGTCCTTCACCTTTTCTTCTTCCTTTTCCTCCTCTCTCCCCAATCCCCCTTTACCTTCTCTCTACCCCTCTCTCTTCCTTTCCCTTTACCTCCTCTCCCCATCACCACCTCTTTCCCTCTCCCCCCCCCTCCCTTTACATCCCCTCCTCCCTTCATCTCCTCTCTCTTCCTCTCTCCCCCTCGGACCTCACTCTGCAGTATCGGGCCAGGAGACTGGAGAAGAGAGAGACCCACTCAATGCCCAGATTAGGGGGCATTTACTATGGTGACATAGCAGGTGAGGGGGCATTTATTTTGGGGGCAGAGCAGGGAAGGGGACAATATTACTATATGGAGGACACAGCTGGAGGCACTATTACTATATGGCGGACACAGCAAGAGACCTTACTATATTGGCATTATTACTATACAGGGTATCTGGCTACATAGAAAGGGGCATCTTGACAACATGGTGAGGTATCTGGCTACAAAGGGGGACATATCCAGCTCCATGGGACATATATCGCAGTAAGAGACATATCCAGTTTCAGGGGACAAATCTGTCTGGAAGAGACATATCCCGCTACAGGGGACATAACTGGCATCTAGAAACATATGACTGCAGGGGGCATGCCTAGCTACAGACAGCATATCTAGCTGCAAGGGGTATATCTGATTCCAGGGGGCACGTATGGCTCCATGGGACATACCTGGCTGCGAGAGGCATACCTAGCTGAAAGGGGTATATGTGACTGGAAAGGATGTATTTGGTAGCAGGGAACATATCTTGCTCTAGCGGCATTCCTTGCTGAAAGGGACATAACATGCTTACCTGCCTGCACTCCAGCATACTTCTCTGGCTCCCGGCACTCTGATGGCCTGTTCAGCCAATTAGTGCACTGTTCCGTGGCAGCCACTGGTTGGCTGAGCGGGCTGTCAGTGGCCCGTGAGACTAAGAAGCAGGTAAGAGTGCAGGCAGGTAAGCATGATATGTTTAAAGTGACTCTGTACCCACAATCTGTCCCCCCCAAACCGCTTGTACCTTTAGATAGTTGCTTTTAATCCAAGATCTGTCCTGGGGTCCGTTTGGCAGGTGATGCAGTTATTGTCCTAAAAAACAACTTTTAAACTTGCAGCCCTGTGTCAAACTGGTGTGGCCTAGAGTGTGTATGCATTAGGCTGGCACACCCTCTCCATCCCTTCTCATCATTAGGAATGCCTCAGGCAGATTGTCTCCTATTTATCAGCTGGGTGAATACTGAACATGGGCTGGATGGTTAAAGCACCTGTGCAATGTTCAGACAGGAGAAAATGTTCCAGTCGCTTTCCTAATGATGAAGAGGGTGGGGAGGAGGGACGGAGGGGTGGTGCAAAGTTAGGGCACAGATACTCTAAGCCCCATCTGCTGAGCACGGGGCTGCCAGTTTAAAAGTTGTTTTTAGGACAATAACTGCGTCCCCTGCCGAACGGACCTCAGGACAGATCTTGGATTAAAAGCAGCTATCTGAAGATACAAGTGGTTTGGGGGGGGGGGTCAGATTGTGGGTACAGAATCGCTTTAAGGCCAGACAGCTAATTAGGTAAATAGGCCGTGGCTACATTCTCGCAGCGGAATGAAAATCTGCTGTGAGAATGCAGAGCCATATGCCATAACATTACAGAGTATTGCTGCGGATATTGCTGCAAAACATATGTATGGCAATGTTTATAATAGATTGCATCCTTGGGGGCACTCGGCTGGAGCTTCTTGTCGCATGGGGGTACTTGGCTGGAAAAGGTTGAGAAACACTGGCCTAGAGTGTCTGTGCCCAAGCCTTACACCACCCCTCCGTTCCTCCTCCCCACCCTCTTCATCATTAGGAATGCCACTGGCAGGCTTTTTCCTATTCCTCTGCAGTGAACACAGATGAAGTGAACTTAACGATCCAGCCCATGTGCCGTGTTCTCACAGCTGATGAATAGTAGAAAATCGGTCTGGGGCATTCCTAATGATGAAGAGGGTGGGAGGAGGGACAGAGAGGTTGTGCCAGCCTAATGCACAGATACTCTAGGCCACGCCAATTTGACACAGGGCTGCAAGTTTAAAAGTAGTTTTTAGGACAATAACTGCATTACCTGCCGAACGGACCCCAGGACAGATCTTGGATTAAAAGCAGCTATCCGAAGGTACAAGCAGTTTGGGGTGGGCAGATTGTGGGTACAGAGTCACTTTAAGAATTGGCTCAACAATTGGTGCAAACAATTGATTTACTTTATTTTGATTTGTAGGGGTATAAACATATAAAAAAGCAATACTGCCCTGCCTTATCCCATCTCTGACGTGACTCAAATGACTGACATGAGCGGGCAGTTCATGCAGGGTCAACATGTTACAGGAATAATTGGTGATCAGCAGAATCTGAGATCTGTGGAATCTGATTGGTTGCTAGGGGCCCCCCTAAGTTATATATATTTATATATGAGTCACATTGTATTTTTTTTTCTGGGCCTGCAATATCCCTTTTCCTGTTCTCTATATATAGATAGTAGACATGCTTATCTTCAGCTCGGGGATACTATCCTCCTTGCTGTGTGCATTAGCGGTGGTAATATTCATCCTCCGCAGTAATGGCACCCGCATGATTTATGGAAGGTTATGTGAGAGACATTAGTGTAAAGTACAAGTTGGTGTCCTGTGTAATTATTCATTGGTCTGCCTGGTGTTCAGCTTCTACAGTAACCTTACTTCCCTTACTTCAGTTGTGTCGCCGGCAAGACTCGTCTTCTAATTAAATCCCATTGATTGGCGCTCTTGCTCTGAAGTGAATTGTCATCTTAACATTTAATTTACCACATTCGATTAACCTAATTATCTCGGAAAATACTTGCTACCATATTAATACCTTATTATCACCAAGGAACATACAAGTCATGAAGAGGGAATTGTATTCCCACTGCACATAGTGCTCCAATGTAATGTTGTGCAGCTCGGTCAGCCCATGGTAACAGCTGGCCCTTCTCTCTCATTTAGGCTGGGGATACACAATATCAGTCACATGACACACAACCACTGTGTTAGGCTGGATTCACACGGTCCATATGAAGAAAACCCATCATGTGACTTTATGTAAGTGATTAAGGCAATTGCGTTGTCATTGTATATGGCTGGTTGAACTGTATTGCAGGATGTCCAGGTAATGCATTCCTCTACATGCAGATCCCCTCCTTTCTATACCTGAAGCCATCTGGTCTCTCTTGGTTGATTAACCAAGTGTGACGTGTAAGTTAATGGTGCTCGTCCCATTTAGTTTCATTACGATATGTGTATAACAGTAGCCAGCAGGCAGGTGCAACATGCTGCTACATGGGTGGCCAAATCCCCGACGCAGGAATCTAGTGTGCCTAAAAATCTGAGCAAAAGCCTACATATTTTACTTGTTCTCTCTTTAGGTTTATTAAAGTTTTTTTTTGACCAAAAAGGGCATTGTATTGGCACCAAGGCTGAAGTGCATCTGTCTGCTGGAAAACTAGTTGCACTACAATATTAACCATGGTCTCCATCTCACATATAGAGGAATAGTAGCACTGTGTCTAGACAGGAAGCCGAGGTGTTGTCCTAAGTAATAGCATCTGTCTTTATGAAATATGACATCATGGTTCTAGCTTTATTATTGTCCTTGAGCAAAGTCACAAAACAACAAAGGATGTAATTTAATACATGAAATGTCTGGAACACAATATAATAAATACTTGACAAATGCTGCCACTTTGCATGGGGAGACACCTATAAATCAGATGTGTTTTGCTGTGTATAAAGGAAAACTGATCTGCGCTCATCTCCCTCAGGGTGGCGGCTCCGTGCAGAGGGAGGATACCGTCCGGGGACCACCTGGACAACATAAATACAGCTATGGCTGTATCCTACCTCTGCATGGAGCCGGCAGCCTGAGGGAGATGAGCGCAGATCAGTTTTACTTTGTACGAAGCAAAACTAATCTGAATCATTCGTCTCTAATGAGCACAATGGTTAGCAGGAGGAATGGATTTGGTAATGGCGTGCAACCTGTTTCAGGTTGTCTCTGGTAACAACTTATTTGTGGTCATTTTACAAGTGTCATGGCTATACTTCTGTATTCTTGTTGCAATTTTGGAAAACTGCGGTGTATGCATGAGCCCTTACTAGTCTTAATGGAGTTGGCCACTTTATAGTAAGATTGTTCGATGTTCAATATTAGTAAATGTCCTCACTGTACTGAAGCTCTCTGTGTATCCCACACAGCTAATATCGGACACCCCTCCTCTAGGCTGTGCTGTCCTGGATTCTATGCGGAACAGCAATCCTGTCCATAAGATGGCTGAGCATGGGGGAACCATGCTTCCCTCTGCTTCCTCCATAGACATATAAAGGCTCCGTGAAGGACACTAAAGGATAGACATGGTCACATGGTCAGCCAACTTATGAACTGAATCAGAGTTCACTATAGAGACCAGGAAATCTAGTTCATTGGGGATTAGTTTATTTAGGAGTACAGAAGATCAGAAGTTACTAGAAACAGATCTCCTCTTTTACACTCAGATCTGGAGACAAAGGAAGTGAATGGCTTTGTTTGTCCGGTTTATAAGCTAGCTGCCTTTGATCTTCTTGCTGCTCCCTCCCAGGTATCTGGATCCAGTCCTGGAAATAGTTTCCTAAGACTGAATCCAGCTTTTTGAGGCATCCGGGGTGGAGTGGCAGGGAGACGTCACAGAGATCAAAGGAAGCCGGCATGTAATGGTGCGTTTACACAGAGATTTATCTGACAGATTTTTGAAGCCAAAGCCAGAAATGGATTTGAAAAGAGGAGAAATCTCAGTCTTTCCTGTATGACCTGTACTGTTTATAGTTCCTGGCTTTTGCTTTAAAAATCTGTCAGATGCATCTCTGTAAATGCACCCTTATCCAACTGCCAAGCAAATTCAAGATTTATTTAGTTTTTAATGTAAATTGACTCGGCTCTACTCAGCCTTCAGTGTTGGCTGCTTGCATGAGATGTTATTGTGGTAAATGACATTCCACTAGTTATTATTTTTGTTGATGCCATCACTTATACAACAAGCTCATGGTGTCATGCTAAACTGTATGATTTTATGTACTATTTAATTACAAATACGAGAACCCAAATCTGAGTACGGTACTTTTTTTTCCCTGCTTTTAAAATATTATTGCATTTTTGTCCAAAAACCCTGTGGCTATAAATGAGCTGGGAATTATTAGAGTAATCTGAGATTTCATACCTACTATACTCACATTCATACCCCTCATACTCAAAATTTTTATTTTTGCTATGTTTTGGCACATTGATAGTTTTTCAGGATAATTCCCTGCCCTGGCTAGGACACTTTCTCTTAGACCATCTATAGGGGGCAAAATGCCTAAAAAAACATTGCTAAAAGATTGTAATAAGAGTATGAAACCTGGTGGAGTAAAAAGTAGTACAGTACAGGCTCCATCGTGGCTGCAGCTTACAGCTCTGTGCCCTAAGGAGGTTCATATATGATAGATTATCATGTTACCTGTGAACTACTGAGCTAAGTGCTAGGGAAACGGATCAGTAGAGTCTAGTTCACTCTGAGCTACTGAACTAAATGCCAGAATAATTCAGGAGAGTCTAGTTCAATCACATGTATATGACACCTATGGCAGTCACAGATACTGATTAATGGTGAATGTATGAAGGAGCAGTAAAAATGCAAGTTTGGTTGTAAGATTCCTATTTTATATTGCAGATGTGACACTAATAAATGGCTATTCAACATGATGATTCCCTATCTGACACACTGCAAGAGCTAAAAGAGCATCCACAAAAGGTCTGCTCACCTTGTGAAGGGAAATGGGAGAAAGATCTGACAGAAGCATTGGTGGAAATCAGTGAGAAAATTCTTGAAGACGATCAGAAATCCACAGAGTGGTTGATAGGGACAGGATGGGAAGAAGCGGTGAGTAGGTCATATTTACCAGCACCATTTTCATCATAGGCTGTATCTTGGTATACATTTACAGTCCTGGCTGTATAATCCTGTGACACAGCACAATAATTGTCTATGGGAATATAGATATAGTTCTGTTTCTGAACCTGGATTGTTTGTACTTTTCATAAGCATTCAGAAAGGATACTACACAGGTGAACGTTAACAGTGGAAGCACTGTCAAACATTTAGCCTGGTAGCTATTAGACCTAAAATGGCAATAAGAGCTATATTGCTCGTTTATTGCCATTTTAGGTCTAATAGCTACCAGATCAAGGATCTTAATAAAGGAGTTGTCCAGTGTTTGGTATTTAATATACTGCTGCATATAAAATAAACATCCTATGGTTCCCTTTCTGTGCTCCCGGTGTACTCAGCTGACTGCAGAGCCTCTACTTCCAAGACAAACACATCTTGGGAGGACAACTCACTCTGCCAATCACTGGCCAACGGGGTGTTCAGTCTCAGTCAGTGATTGGCTGAGTGGGCTGTCACTCCTGAGACAAGTTCATATCAGCAGGGGACACAGTTGACGCAAGGGGAGCACAGAATAGTAAGCATAGTATGTTTATTTTATTTGCACCAGCAGCAGTATATTTAAAAAAAAAAAAAAAAAAAAAAATACAGAATGCCGGACAACCCCTTTAAGGCCTAAAACACACATCTATGTACAGGTTGTGTGCTGGCTGTATCTCAAGGACCGAACTTGTAGCTGTAAACTGGACTCATTATGATGCTGTGAGCTCCCAAGTGGCCAGTATGATGGTGCGTTTACACGAAACGATAATTGGCCCGATCGTACGATTAACAATGTCGGAGTAACGATTTTTTTTCATAACGATCAGCGTTTAGACGGTACGATATATTGTACGGAAAATCGTTTTGCGATCGCTTAAGCCTATCTCGCACATTGGTTAAATCGGCAAACATCTGTTCGCACGGAACGATCTACGAATTTTTTGCGAACGACTATTTGAGAACATGTTGAAAGATCAAAATGAACGATTTCTCGTTCGTCGTTTGATCGTTCTCTGCGTTTACACGTACGATTATCGTTCGAATTCGATCGTTATCGCGCAAATTTGCACAATCGTTACGTGTAAATGCACCTTGATACCTTAGACTTTTACGGCTTGACCAAACAGACAAAGTAAGTTTATGTCCAGTAAAGTAGCAGAAACCACACAAGTGCAGCACATTTGCCTCATTTCATGCATCTGATGCCATTTTTGATAGTTTGCTTCTATGAAAGAACAAAATGCTAGAAGTGCCTAACACAGATGTGAACAATCATTTCCTGACAGACCTATAAACTTTCTATGAAGAATGCTATGTATCTCTCCTTGAATGTCTTAACCAGTGTCATTGTTAAAAAAAAAATAATAATAATTTTAATGCTTTGTGATTCTTATTTTGCAGGCTTGTGGCTGGGGTCCAGTTTCAGCAACAGCATGTCTACACCCTCAAAAGAAACAAAAGAAGCTGAAACCTGGGGACGCCACGGACTGTATTTTATGCCTAGACCTGTGTTTTATGCATGAGAGTAAAGATACAGCTGCAGAAACAAAACCCAGCACAGTCAGCAACCATAAGGACAAGTCCGAGACAGGCGTTGGGGATCATGTGCTGCTACCAGCAGAAAGAGACTTGGAGTCTGGGTTTACAGGTCACTGCCCTTCTACTGCCATGGTTTCCAAAACAGAAATCTATAGTGACAAAGTATCTCCTGTAGAGGTATCGATTAAAGAACAAAGACAAAACAAAGAAAAGAATATACAAAGAAGCTCCTCACCATTCACCGGGAGAGCCATTCCTGTGTGTACCAATTGTTATAATACAAAGGAGCCACTAATGTTTAATGCACCCATGTTACTGCCACCACTGAAAGCCTCACCTGGAAATGGGCATGCAGAGCAGATAGCACGAAGGAAAGAGATTTTGCTTCAGCAGCTAGAAAAGCTTCCCTCCAAAGGCCTTATGGGTAGTACACTGACCGGACAATTTCTCCACAACATTGATGTAAGGGTAGAGAGAAAACTACTTGAAGTTATGAGTGAATTTCCTCAGGAGCAGCCACGAATGCCAGAACCACTGTCCTTTGTCACCTCCTGCATTCCAAAAACACCAATAAAGGACGCTGACCGTTTCCAGTGGCAGAACGCATTATTAGCCCAGAAATCCATTGCTGCAAAACATGGCAGCAACTCTGCTCCTGTGGGCTTCCTCCATACTAGAACAATGCAGAATAAGCGCAACATCCGCCAAGAAGTGAGACAACACAATGATGCTAAAGTGAGAAGGGCAAAGTCAAGCACCGGCCAACTACCCCGAAACACAGTGTTACCCTCACTAACTGTTACAAGAGTGGAAATACCTGTTAAAATCAAACTTTGCTAACACTATTACAGAACAATGAAGTAATAACATAATGGTTAAATGCTAGATTTGTATCAGCTACCTCTATTATACTACACGTTAGCCTGGTGCCAACAAATTCTACAAAGGAAAGTGAGGTATATTTAATGTGACTGGGCATTATTTTAAACCTTTAAGAATTTATTTTCGTCTATATTAAAAAAAAATATAAGATCAGGAAGTTTTGTTTTTTATTTTCTTTGAACTTTATAAATAGCTAAGGGCCCTATTCCACCTGACTATTATCGTTCAGATTATTGTTAAATCGTTCAAATCTAAACGATAATCGTTCGGTTGAAATGCAGTTAACGTTTAACGACCGAACGAGAAATCGTTGAAAGCTTCATAAGACCTGGACCTATTTTTATCGTTGCTCGTTTGCAAATCATTCGCATTGAATAAGACGTCGTTCGGTCGTTCGCAGAAAAAACGATCGCAAATACGATCAACGATACGATTATCGTTCCATGGAAATGAGTGACCGTTTTCAGGTCTTTCGCAATAGCGGTCGTTTGAGATCATTAATCGTTAACGATTATGCGAACGATAATAGTCCAGTGGAATAGGGCCCTAAGTGTCAGCCTATCACCAAAGGTAGGATTATATAGGGAACACCAGATTAACAAAAGATGGACACAGCTCACTCCTCCCTCTCTGCCTCCCTACTCTTAACCTCCTCTTCCTGTGGTAGCTCCCACTTCCCTCCTTACCCCATTTCTGTACATTTGGCATTCCTGTCACTGTCAGAATGATGTGCAGTGTTCCTGGCACTGTCAAAGTAGTAGGCATTCCCATAATAGCTCCCATATAGTAGTTAATACCTTCAATAGTGCCTTACAAATATAAAATTCCCCCACTAGAGCCCCACAAACAGTTAAATCCCCCAGATTAGGTATGTGGGTTGCCCCCTGTGCGTAAGATCTCCTGCTTTTCCCCATATAGTAATAATACCCTGACTGGGACACTCATACAATAATAATGCCTGCTGCTATGCCCCCATATAGTAATAATCCCTCCTGATGTGCTCCCATATAGTAATAATGCCACCAGGCTGTGCCCCCACTTATAGTAATAATGCTGCCTGCTGTGCCCCCATATAATAAATGTCCAGTGCTGTGCCCCCATACAGTAATAATGCACCTGCTGTATCCACCAGTTAAAGGGGTATTCCCCACCAAGAGCTGACATGATGGTGATATAGCAGAGCTGAGATGATGATGTAGCCGAGCTGAGCTGGTACTCATGATGTAGCCGAGCTGAGCTGGTGCTCATGATGTAGCAGAGCTGGTGGCATGATGATGTTATAGCAGAGCTGAGCTGGTGGCATGATGATGTTGTAGCAGAGCTGAGCTGGTGGCATGATGATGTAGCAGAGCTGAGCTAGTGGAATAATGTAGCAGAGCTGAGCTGGTGGAGCACTGCCGGCATCCAGGGGTCTGTGTGGCTGTGAAGGGGCTTAGGGCAGCCACAGGGGATGTGGGACTTCGGGGCTACACTCACAGGAACGCCGTGAGCTGGTGGCTTGATGTAGCTGAGCTGGTGGCTTGATGATAGAGCTGAGCTGGTGGCATGATGATGTAGCAGAGCTGAGCTGGTGGCATGATGATGTAGCAGAGCTGAGCTGGTGGCATGATGATGTAGCAGAGCTGAGCTGGTGGCATGATGATGTAGCAGAGCTGAGCTGGTGGCATGATGATGTAGCAGAGCTGAGCTGGTGGCATGATGATGTAGCAGAGCTGAGCTGGTGGCATGATAATGTAGCAGAGCTGAGCTGGTGGCATGATAATGTAGCAGAGCTGAGCTGGTGGCATGATAATGTAGCAGAGCTGAGCTGGTGGCGCACTGCCGGCATCCAGGGGTCTGTGTGGCTGTGAAGGGGTTTAGGGCAGCTGCGGGTGCCGCAGGGGAGGTGGGACTTCGGGGCTGCACTCACAGGAACGCCGCGGGCCGACACCGGGTGAGATGGGGGAAGGGGGGCCGGGAGATTGTGCGGGGGTGGGGGGCGATGTCCGGGCGCTCTTCTAAGGGGGGATGGGGGGCTTGCGGCCACCGGGATATTGCGGGCGGGTGATTGCGGGGCCTGCACTCACCTGGTTACCTCCGGTCCGGTTCTACTGAGGGGGTGGATGGGGGGGCTATATGTCCCCCTCTCCCCCTGTTTTCCACATGTGATGTCCCCGTTTACTACAAGACTTTGAGATGTAGGGTTCCCTCGCGCGGCCACTCAGCTGACAGGGAGGCCCTTCCTCCAGCCGCCCGCTCAGCCCCCCTCGTGGCGCAGCCATTTATTTATTTTTTAATCTGGTGCACTAAGGCTCCGTGCAGCCTCAGCGCACCGCTGTTCACGATTAGCCCGCCCACCTGTCCATCATCGCCTGCGCCGCGCTCTCTAGCTGCGACAGAGGCTGAGCGCGTGGCTGGAGAAAGAAAGCGGGGCCTCCCTGTCAGCTGAGCGGCCGCGCATCGGGAGCACTGGTCACTAATTCTGGAGTCCCTGCTGTGTGCCGAGGTCGGGCACAGACAGGGACCCTGCGCCTCACCAGACTGCGAGCTACGCCTCACAGTTTGAGAAGCGCTGTTCTAGACAACCTTAGAGCTTTATCCAACTTCAGCACAGCAGCCACCACTAATCAAATGCCGATCGTTCGGATGGACTCGAACCCGGTTCGCTCATCTCTAACCATTACCCATGAAGCCCTCTTTTGAGCGTTAAGCTGTTATTACACCCAACTAGAGAGTAGCGAACCCTGAACGTTCGGTATTTGATTAGCTGGGGCTGCTGAACTTGGTCACATGGGTCTTACAAGAGAGGAATGCAAGCCCCAGAGAAAAAAAAACATGTAAAATTCAAACACGTGCAGGTCTTCTGGCCCACATGAGTCCCTCCACTAAAAACAATAGGCCGGTCAGCAACCGCCAGGCAAGCACCAACTCCTCTTTCTCTCTGGGTTGTATTTTGTACGTTCTCTCCTTTCTTGTAAGACCCATGTGACCTCAATTAGCAGGAAGCACCTGTGCATATATGGTAAGTACCTCCTCTTTCTCTCATTCTACCTGCTGGTGCATTGGTGAGTAATAACACCTTGTTCACACTTGTGTTGCTTGGCGGCCGCCGACCAGCACAGTGTTGTTTTAGTGTAGGGATTCATGTGGGCCAGAGGTCCTGCACGTGGTACATGAGGCAATATGGTTTGATCAAATTATATACCAACATTCTGGTTTTTAAAGGGGTAGTGTGTCGCTAAGAAATTTTTCACAAAATAACACACATTACAAAGTTATACAACTTTGTAATGTATGTTATGTATGTGAATGGCCCCCTTCCAGTGTTCCCCGACCATGTACCCAGAAGTGTAGTGCAGTATACATACCTGATTGGGTCACAGTCTGTAATCTTGTCAAAGACGTCATCTTCGGGATCTTCGTCATCTTCTTAGCGCCGCACTACCCCTTTAATGTAGCAGAGAGGCATTATTGCAAGCCATGGGTGCAATTTGCAGCCACTCCTCTCTCTCTGGGCTGTAAAATAAAATAAAAGCTACATGCATTGGGTATTGTTATTATACTGACCTAAAGAATGAACATGAATTGGTTCAATTTCACAGCATTTTATGGAAAAATTGGGGATGTTATTAGAAAGTAAAACATTTTTAAGTGAATGTACCACTAGGTACATCACTTTGTGTGTTTTTTCCTTTTACATAAACATACAGTACCCGGGGATGCCGATGCTGTTTTTTTTTTTTTTTTACAACCGCCTTGTTCCTGCGCACGGCGTCTGTCTATTCTCAAGCACTGGCCCACCCCAAAGCAAGAAGGTCTGCTTCCCCCCCCCTCCGTATGATGATTTCCCCTCTCCTCTGTGACAGAGTTTCATTGATTCTAATGGAGCCGCATCCCAGAGGAGAGGGGGTTTCTTCACCCCTGGGCAATTGTGGACAAAACACAGGACCAATGTTTTTAAATAGCCCCATTCACACATTTGTACATGATCCATACAGAGAATAGAAAAGAAAACAAAACATGTAATATGGACAGGGATTTGCAGCACAGATCACTATGTCAAGCACTACTGATGCATATTCCTAGTGCGGTCCGCGGCTGGCTATACAGATGCATGAATGTGGCCTGAGACCTTGCTACTAGAGGAAACTGGAGGAAAGCACCAGGTAGACAGCCTGGCCAGTCCCAATACAATGTTCTTTCTAATAGCAGAGAGCTAAATCAGAGATGCAAAGACGACTAGCACTGGTGATAAACTTTCTGCAGCAGAATTACCATGAAATACCTGCAATATGTAAACGGAATATATCCTAAACCCAGTTTCTTACAAGGACAGAAGGAAGAGACATTTTGCTGTCTGATATTCTTTATCATCACAGTATAATTTACAATGGCAACCAAATAAATAAAGTGCTTTTCTATGTGTCACAGCCAATATACAAAATAGACCATCTACAAGTATGATGTACATTTACACATGCATTTCAGAATTACTTAAAAATAGCACTGCATTATTCAATAGGCTGTAGCAGTTTGTGCGCTATACAGCTGCCGTAATATGTCACTACATTTGCAGAACAGAGAGGATGGTTTGTTTTGCAGGACACATGAAGACATGCATGGACAAACCAATAAATAGAAGGAGAGGGGTGGTGTTCATTCACTGCTATCGGCATGAATAGTTCTGAGGTGAAGTGTTCAGTTGTCAGATTTCTCTGAGAACAAAGAGAACCTCTCCTCACAAGTTTGGGTTTCCACTGAACTGAACTGGGACTCCATTGTATTCCATGCCAGGTCGGCCAGGAGGAAGTCATCCATTGCAGTCTGGGTCTCATTACTAGTCAAGAATAGGCTTCCGAGAGTATCAAAGGAACTGCTGGTGGTCTGCGTTTCAGCACAGTTAAGCTGCACATGACTCTCCAAGGCAGAGCAGGGTAGTGTTTTACTGGTTGATGCTACATCAGCGTGACTTTCAGCATCTGAGGAGTCTGTGCTCATTGAGAAACTAGACTGCTTCAGGATGTTTCCCAAGCGTAAGTGAGAATTACTGTCTAGAAAGAAGTCCAGGTCAGTTTGGGTTTGTGTATCAAACATTTCCATGCCAAGAATGTTGGCATTTCCTTTGTTCGCGAAGGACTGGGTTGAGTCTTTGGAAAACAAGAAGTCTGTTTGAGTTTCAATATCTAAATATTCAGAATTAAGGTTGCCCAACACACTCTCCTCTGTTTGAGTCTGGATGTTTGAGGCAGAAAAGAACTCATCTATGTCAAAGTCTATGCTTGGGTTCTGGTTACAATTGGATGATAAATTAGTGTCTCCACCTGACAGTGACTGGCTAGATATGTTGTCCGACAAAATCTTTTCAAGATCACTCAAGAGTTCCATGGTTTGGGTTTGGTTATCGGTCATGTTTTGTGCTGGGAATGTTCCATTTTGGGAGTTAAAATTCATAAAGGAAGTCTGCTTAATCTCCTCTTCCCTTATGTCTTTGAGGTTATTGGTTTCCAGCAGGTTTTGTCCTAAGGATCCAGAAATATAACTATGGTGGCCTGCCTGGCTTGTTTGTGTAGATACAGTGTAAAGAGAACAAGCACTAGTGAACATGCTATCACACATGACTGACTGGTCCACCAGCATTGAGTTGTCCCTTAACATAGAGACAGTGTTTGTCTGAGTTTCCCGAGAAACACCAAAAGTGCCACCGGAATGGACTGAGGCCACCGACTGAGATTTTGCAGGTAAAGCACCACTTTCTTGAAGTGTCTGGGTCTCAACACTAACAGGTAGCGATATTTGGGCACTAAACGATAAGTCTGTTTGCGAAAAGGATGACACACAGGAATCGGTAGATGTCCAAGAGTTATTTGGCAACATATTGGGTGAGAAGAAGGATAAGTCAGTTTGGACATCAGATGTGGTTCTGGTTTTAGTAGTGTTCATTGTGTTAGAAACAGGAGGCAATGATCCTTCCACGCTGACCTGCACATATGTATTTACAGAACCTACTGGACTACTAGATAAGTTAGCCTCAGTATCTACGCTAGAAAGAACAGTCCCATTATACTGAGGGACTATTTGTAAGGTACTCATTACAGACCCTTGATTGTTAACGGCCACAACCATGGGCTTCATGGAGCACTCCGCAGATGAGACCAGGACTGGCACATGGGCCAGCTGCACCACAGGTAACTTAATAAGTGTCAGTTTTGGTTTTGGTAAAAGGAGTTTTTGTGCTTGGATTGAGTGAATAGAAGGCATATCAGTCGCATGGGAATTCAAATATGTTTCATTGGTAGTAAGCGCTTTCATGTCTGACACCTGCTGGCCAACATTTGTGGCTGCTGAAGACACGGCTGGTGGCTCTTCTATCACAGTTTTCTGATTTAGCTTAGATGCTTCAAGTTTCCGTTTCTTTACAGGTGGGTCTCTGCAAGCAAATCACATATTACATGAACATATTTTTTATAAGAGAAAGAAAGGAGTTATCTTCTAATAGAAAGAATAAAAATGAAATAATGTATGCTTGACATGTCTCACTTTCTATTATCATAAAAAGAACATCCGATTTACTCTCCTCTAGTATGTACCAGCAACTAGTTAATAGAATCCTAGAATCTTCCCCTCCTCCCATAAGCCATCTAAAAGAGGAAATTAAGCATTATATAGAGCACACTGTGCTATGCAGGTTCTCCTAGCAACTCTACAATCTGGATGCTAAGGTGCCAAATAAAGGACTCTACTGAATTAATGCACAATGATGCAATAGGGCATTAGAAAAGGCACTGTCTAACCAATTAAACTATTTAGTAATCTTATGTGATCATTTATAGTCCAAGAAGGGGCAGGCAGTTGTGGTCAGCAATATTGGCAACAGTGAACTTTAAGTACACCATGTAAAATATCCCATCAAATGTAGGCACATTTAATGCACTGTTTGGTCAGTTTAAACAAAGCACAAATCTTTGATTTATCTGAGAACATCTATACTACGTAAATACAGTGTGTGGACGTTCAAAAAGTATAGTGCGGGCTCAGGTGCTAAGCTGGCATAGCAGGTCACTCAGATGCAGGTCATTTACCCCCCCTAGATGCAACTGTCATTTGGGACACCAGTATCTAAGAAGCTATATGCCTGGTGCCACAATGCATTTGCAATGCATTTATGGCCTTGTGAAGGAAGCCAAAGCTGCCATGATAGAACATCTACTGCACCCCACCATAGCGTAGTAGCAGAATGTAAAGTGATTAGATGCTGCAATATGTAGGTACTGCAGGGTACTGAAAAGTGTTTGCATTGTAAAGTTCCCTACAAAAAGAAGTAAACTAAAAATAATAGTTGGTATTGACGTGTGAAAGTGTCTTAAAGTGACTGTACCACCAGGCCCAGGCTGAAGCACTGGAGGCGGGCCGGCCCACTCTTAGTGTGAGGAAACCCCCGCCCCTCTATGATAGGGTTCCATTGATTCTTATAGAGTCACGTCATGGAGGGGCTGGGGTTTCTTCCCACTAAGGCATACCTCCCAACTGTCCCGGATTCCGCGGGACAGTCCCGTTTTCGGGGTGCTGTCCCGGAACGCCCCCCCTTGTCCCGCAATACAATACAAAACAATAAACCAGTAACTCACCTGTCCGCCGGCCCTAGCAGCTCCTCTCCCGGCAGAGCGCGCACTCCCGTCATCCTCCGGGGCGGGCAGCGGGGTACAGAGACACTGACTGTGCCGGAAGTGACCTGCAGGCTCCATCATGACTCACTTCCGGTACAGTCAGCGTCTCTGTACCCCGCTGCCCGCCCCGGAGGATGACGGGAGTGCGCGCTCTGCCGGGAGAGGAGCTGCTGGGACCGGAGGACAGGTGAGTTTCTGGTTTATTGTTTTTTTTAGCTGGGGCCACACTATATGGGGGATTGGCTACTCTGTGGGGCGCTATATGGGGGCATTGGCTACTCTGTGGGGCATATATGGGGGATTGGCTACTCTGTGGGGCATATATGGGGGATTGGCTACTCTGTGGGGCATATATGGGGGATTGGCTATTCTGTGGGGCATATATGGGGGATTGGCTATTCTGTGGGGCATATATGGGGGATTGGCTACTCTGTGGGGCATATATGGGGGATTGGCTACTATGTGGAGCACTATATGGGGGATTGGCTACTATGTGGAGCACTATATGGGGGATTGGCTACTCTGTGGGACGCTATATGGGGGCATTGGCTACTATGAGGGGCATTGGCTACTATGTGGGGCATATTTGGGGGCATTGGCTACTATGTGGGTCACTATATGGGGGCATTGGCTACTATGTGGGGCATTGGCTACTATGTGGGAACTATATGGGGGATTGGCTACTTTGTGGGGCATATATGGGGGCATTGGCTACTATGTGGGGCGCTATATGGGGGGATTGGCTTCTATGTGGGAACTATATGGGGGATTGGCTACTTTGTGGGGCATATATGGGGGCATTGACTACTATGTGGGGCACTCTATGGGGGCATTGGATACTATGTGGGGCACTATATGGGGGGATTGGCTACTATGTGGGAACTATATGGGGCATTGGCTACTTTGTGGGGCATATATGGGGGCATTGGCTACTATGTGGGGCACTATATGGGGGGATTGGCTGCTATGTGGGGCACGATATGGGGATTGGCTGCTATGTGGGGCACGATATGGGGATTGACTACTATGTGGGGCACTATATGGGGATTGACTACTATGTGGGGCACTATATGGGGATTGGCTACTATGTGGGGCACTATATGGGGGGATTGGCTACTATGTGGGGTACTATATGGGGATTGGCTACTATGTGGGGCACTATATGGGGATTGGCTACTATGTGGGGCACTATATGGGGATTGGCTACTATGTGGGGCACTATATGGGGGGATTGGCTACTATGTGGGGTACTATATGGGTATTGGCTACTATGTGGGGCACTATATGGGGGGATTGGCTACTATGTGGGGCACTATATGGGGATTGGCTACTATGTGGGGCACTATATGGGGATTGGCTACTATGTGGGGCACTATATGGGGGCATAGGCTACTATGTGGGGCATATATGGAGGGGGATTGGCTACTATGTGGGGCACTATATGGGGGCATTGGCTACTATATGGGGCACTATATGGGGATTGGCTACTATGTGGGGCACTATATGGGGGCATTGGCTACTATATGGGGCACTATATGGGGATTGGCTACTATGTGGGGCATAGGCTACTATGTGGGGCACTATATGGGGGCATAGGCTACTATGTGGGGCACTATAATGGGGGATTGGATACTATTATAGGGCATTTTTGGGAGGATTGGATACTGTATAGGGCACTATTCAGTCAGCAGCATGTGGTGACTGTAGGGGAGTGGCTATGGAGGGTTGCTATGGGGCGTGGCTATGGAGGGTTGCTATGGGGGCGTGGCTATGGAGGGTTGCTATGGGGGCGGGCTATGGAGGGTTGCTATGGGGGCGTGGCTATGGGGACCGCGGCGCACATGTCCCTCTTTGCTTTTTGCAAAAGTTGGGAGGTATGCACTAAGGGTGGGTCGGGCTGCCTCCAGTGCTTCAGCCTGGGCCTGGTGGTACAGTCACTTTAACTATTAAAATATAAAGACAAGACGAATAAGCTTGTGGGAATTGACATGAACTGTTTTGGAACCAGATGTGTTGTTAACAGCACATGTGGAGTCCTTATATACAAGTATTGGACTTGAAGCAGTTAGATTCTATATGATGTTGACTAGTTGGGGCAGCGACATCTACTGACAGATATTGGAATTACTGATTTTTATTTTTTTAAGTGCACCTGTGATCTTTTTTAATACTGTGTTTTGGCAGTTCTGCAGTTTTCCTAAACTCTGTTGGTGTGTACATGAAGTGATGTCATCTGCCCTCACAGCCTGCCAACTAAGGGCAGAGTGCAGTAAGGAAATAGTAACTGCAGCACACATGGTACAGGTTTCATTTATCCTTCATGATCTAATTCTGCCTCTGTAAAGCAAATTTCCACTCAAAACAATAAAAAGTAGCCCTATACCTGGGAATGTACTATAACCACTGATGTAAAGCTTAGCATAACTCTACCTGGACTCTGATTTATTAAAAGCTTGGCATAACTACCACTCCCATAATGACAAAACATATCAAGGCATGATACGAGTCAGCACCCTCTGTATACGCTAATTTACATAGAAATATTACTCATGCTTCATTACAGCGCATCGCATATTCATACAGTTCTCCCGCTCCCAGCATCTTATCACAGATGCTGCCTGGGCGGAGGGAGGACTCTGTTACAGGCATTCCACATCCGTATTCCGTGCGCAACACGGAACATGTGAATGCAGCCTCAGATCTCCACCAATCGACAATTGATGGGTAGAGATGAGCGGACCGGCATCGGCGCTCTCTCATCATGCCTTTGATCCCGGCCGCATACTTGCGCTACCGCGAATATGCAGCCAGGATATTCCAGGGAATTTGACAGGGATTCCCTGGAATATCCTGGCCGCATATTCCCGTGAGCTCAAGTATGCGGCTGGGATCAAAAGCATGATGAGAGGGCTAACTGCGAGCAGTTTACTCATCTCTATTTATGGGCTGTCCTGAAGCTAAACCCCGATAACTCCTTTAAGGCTCTTCAAAGTGAAGGAAAGAAAAGAATATTAAAAGCACACCTATCATTTTAACAAATTTCTGAGAGGTCACAGCCACATGTCAGAAGTTTGTATCGCTGAGGGTGGGGATGCCAAGATCCCTGCAGATCGCTAGAACAAAAGACAGAGGCGCTCAGTAGCCCGCACTCTGCCCCTTTCGTCTCCATTCTCACTGCTAATGTAGCAGCAGACGGAATTCTAATAGGAGCCTAAGGAATTTTCGGTAGACGCAATTACCAAACGTTATATCACAGAAGGAGACAGCATTTTGTAGAGATGAAAAAAAATCTGTGGTTTTATTCACACCCCTGCGATATTTCGGCTTAACACACTAGCCTTTCCCCAAGTAGCCCTGCTTGAGAAAAGGTAGTGTGTTTAGCCGAAACGTCGCAGGGGTGTGAATAAAACCACAAGATTTTTTTTCATCTCTACAAAATGCTGTCTCCTTCTGTGATATAACGTTTGGTAATTGCGTCTACCGAAAATTGCGTCTACCGAAGATTCTCGCTGCGAGCCCGGCAGGTCCTGGCAGTTCCCATACACTACATACTTGCTGTGGTCTAAACGACCGCAGCGAGTATGTAATTATACCGCCCTTAACCCCTTCTGCTCCCGCCCGGCTCCCCCGCTGTAAGCATACATTACCTGTCCTCGCTGCACGGGTCCGGCGTCCTGCTCTCCCGTCCGGCCAATCAGTGGCTGCAGCTGGGCAACACACTGATTGGCCGGACGGGAGAGCAGGACGCCGGACCCGGGCAGCGAGGACAGGTAATGTATGCTTACAGCGGGGGAGCCGGGCGGGAGCAGGAGGGGTTAAGGGCGGTATAATTACATACTCGCTGCGGTCGTTTAGACCGCAGCAAGTATGTAGTGTATGGGAACTGCCAGGACCTGCCGGGCTCGCAGCGAGAATCTCGCTGCGAGCCCGCCCGTGTGAATATACCCTAAAGAGCCTGAAACTACTACAGAAGCCTTTTTTTTCTTCTCCCCAGGTTGGTGAGAGGGGAGGGCAATTTGTAAATAAAATTAACATCACAAGTATGTATTTTATTAAAATAAAAATATATATAGTGAAAGGTCAACTTTTTGGCTGATTATAAACATTCTATATGAACATTAGACTTGTTATATTTACGAAACTACTGTCCTCAATAGATCAAGAGTGCCAATAAGGTTGGTTTTATAGATCACTTCTTAGAGATCAGCTCAGGTGAATTCACCAACTGGAGGCTGACACATCTAAAGCTGCCCATAACAACTAGAAAGTATTCTGTTCCCCCAACCTCCTTTCAAACATACACTACAAAAACAATGTCCATTATCCATATTTTAGAACAATTGTTCCTCATTTTATTATTTTAACCTAAAAGTTTGTAATGTCAGATATATGAGTGGTAAATAATTTACCTGTGTTCAACAGGAATCTCATGGCCCATCCGGTGGGTATGTGATAACAGGGCTGTTCTGCTAGCGTAAGGACACCCACAAGTGCACTTAAAGGTCTTTCCACAGTATCCAATATGCCTCTTTAAGTCCCACTCTGTGCCATACGAGTTTCCGCATTTGTCACATTTGTGCTTTTTCTCAGCATGCATTTTCATGAAGTGCTGAAATATACAAAGTTGTTGGTAAGGCATAGGATATAAAAGAGTTCGTACCAAGAATTACATTTGTTAATTTTGAAACTAACAGCACAAATCACCTCCACATTTATTGATATGCAAGAAAATTGTATAATAGGTGTTATCAGCATAGGAAAGACATCAGGTCTACAAGGAAACAGTAAACAATGGACTTGATTCAGCTCACCATTCGCAAGATGTTCAACCTGACATGGTTCTCCAGTATCCAGAGCGCATGGAGCAAAAAAAAAAAAAAAAAAGTCCAGCTCCCAGCTCCTTAAAAACTTGTATTCTTTACTCTTGATACATTTTCAAAATTCCAGCAAAGTTAAAAGCACTGTTTTTAAGGTTGCTGGAATTTTAAAGTGACTCTGTACCCACAATCTGCCCCCCCCCCCCCAAACCCCTTGTACCTTTAGATCGCTGCTTTTAATCCAAGATCTGTCCTGGGGTCCATTCGGCAGGTGATATTGTCCTAAAAAGCTGTTAAACTTGCAGCCCTGTGTGAGATTGGTGTGTGTATCCCCGCCCTAGGCGCCGTCCCTCCTCATCACTAGGAACGCCCCCAGGTAGGGTTTTTCCTATTCATCACCTGTCTGAACACTGCACAGGTGCCTTAACAATTTAGCTCATGTGCAGTGTTCACACAGGTGATGGATAGGAGAAATTGTTCTAGGGGCATTCCTAATGATGAAGAGGGACGTGGGGTGTCGCAATCCTATGACATGAATATTCAAGGTCACGCCAATTTGACACAGGGCTGCAAGTTTAGTTTTTTAGGACAATAACTGCATCACTTGCTGAACAGACCCCAGGACAGATCTTGGATTAAAAGCAGCTATCCGAAGGTATAAGTGTTTTTTTTTTTTGGGGGGGGGGGGGGGGGGTGAGGTCAGATTGTGGGTACAGAGTCGCTTTAAAGATGTACCGAGAATAAAGAATACAAGATTTTAAGGAGCTGGATTTATTTCGTTGCTATAATCTACAAGGAAATAATACACATACTGGGAGAGCACAATAGCATCCAACTTTTGAGACCCCAACACAGCGGCCTACATGGTGAAACTTTTATGTAGCTTTTAGGCTGCAAAAACCATAAGCGAGGAGTACTAGGGAGGTGCTCTGATGTGTAAAGATAGGCTTTTAAAGCGACTCTGTGCCCACAATCTGACACCCCCAAACCACTTGTACCTTCGGATAGCTGCTTTTAATCCAAGATCTGTCCTGCGTTCTGTTCGGCAGGTGGTGCAGTTATTGTCCTTAAAAAAAAAAAAAAAAACTTTTAAACTTGCAGCCCGTGCCAAACGGGAGTATCTGTGCCCTAACTTTGCACCACCCCTCCTTCCCACCCTCTTCATCATTAGGAATGCCACTGAATCATTTTCTCCATGCTGAACATTGCACAGGTCCTTAACATTGCACAGGTGCCTGGAGCATTCCTAATGATGATGAGGGCGGGGAGGAGGAGGGACAAAGAGGTTGTGCAAAGTTAGGGCACAGATACTCCCGTTTGGCACGGGCTCCAAGTTTAATAGTATTTTTTAAAGACAATAACTGCATCCCCTGCCGAACGGACAGGACAGGTCTTGGATTAAAAGCAGCTATCCGAAGGTACAAGTGGTTTGGGGGGGGGGGGGGGTCATATTGTGGGTACAGAGTAGCTTTAAGGCTATATTAGATGGGCCAATGTAGAGAGAATGAGTGCCCATCTCACAGCTCGATTAACTGTGCAGTTAGGGCACACAAATGATTGATGGATAATTTGTGCAGCCGTTAAAACTCCACTGTCAACCACACATCCTGTTAACACTGGGCTTTGAGCGACTAATAATTTACGTTATTGGACACACATGGGATTCAATCAGCCAATCTATCGGCTAATCGCTGGCTTTTACATTGGCCAATTAATGAGAATTCCTAGGAACACTTATTTGCCTAATAATCGGTCCATGTAAAAGCTTTTACAGCTCAGATTGAAGGGTTTCAGGCTTTTTTTTTTTTTTAAAAGCATCATTCCTGTCCAAGATGTGTCCAGGCCTGAGGAGGAAAAGTGACAGCCACAAGCTGTAGCAACCATCTGTCTGATTTATGTGTATGTCTATTCATTTGAAAACATTATAAGGGTGCCTTCACACCTACCGGATCCGTAGCGGATCTCACTTCTGCGGATTCGCAGCGAGATCAGCTGCGGATCCAGTACCATTGATGCCTATGTTAGCACATACTCGCAGCGGGATTGACATCCCGCTGTGACTATGTACTTTAACCCCCTGGCGCCCACAGCCCCGCCGCTCGCATTAGCCCCGCCACCGGCATCCCGGTCCCGCTCAGCCGATCAGTGTTGCCGTGCGCTGATCGGCTGAGCGGGACCGGAGCCGGGAGCCTCACTGAAGCCGCGCCACCGAGCAGGTAATGTGATACACAGGCATCAATGGTACTGGATCCGCAGCTGATCTCGCTGCAAATCCGCAGAAGTGAGATCCGCTATGGATCCGGTAGGTGTGAAGGCACCCTAAAAAAAGAAAACCTATAAATACAAAATAATCAGCAAAGAAAGTGAAGCAGGGTGTTGCTTCTATATGGGCCAAAGAAAAGATGGGGAAATTTATGCTGTTGGCAGAAAACATACCTGCTTTACACGGGAGAACTGTGAGAAAGGCCGGTTGGTTCCTCGGGGGCATCCTTCTATTGGACAGCAATACAGTTTTTGTGAAGCCTTTAAATCTTTCCGTAGAGTAGGATTTGTTATACCATCCTGCAAACAAAAAAAAAAAAAAAAAAGCTGTAAAGGAATTGACTGAAGGGTGAAACCAATGCTGAAATAGCAGCTGCTGGAAAATCCCTGTGCATTAAGTGGACAAGAGGGGTATAAAAAAAAGGGACATCATTGCATAAAATTTCAAGTCATTTACAAGGAATAAATCTGGTGTCACCAGCCAACACAATACACCGGCCCCAGAGACAACCAGACATATGGGACTTCCAAAGTGACAAAATAAGGAAGTCCCTAAATAAAGCAGTAGCAGATGAATAACACCAATGAGCTAAAATCCTTCAAGGACACCAGAATGTCATGTTTCCCACACCATAAAAATGCTTATAGTTTTACTGACAGCATACAGTATTCCAATACTTAACATAATACATACAAATGTTCATACTTTACATACTACGTACATACTAATGCTAGGCGCACCCAGCTGTCCCTACCTACTTGCCTCAGCTACCCTAAGCTGAGAACTTGGTGACGTCCCCTTACTGCGCAAAAATACACAAAACGCAGACAATACAAATAAATATGGGAGTTAAACAAGCAGGGGTCAGAACCCTTCAGGCAGTGGAGTACAGAATCAGAACAACGCTCAAAGACTAATAGCAAGCAATGGAGTCTGGGCTAGAGAACTGTCTATGGGATGTCAAGTCCCAGTCCAGAGTGTGATTGGACCAGCCACACAGACTTAGGGCCTACGGATTCGGCTTGGAGATTACAACGGGAATTTCCATCCGCGGACTCCGCGCAAAATCCCTCCTGCTATGTCTTTTAATGGGAGGGCTCAATGTCAATTCTTTGAGCGGAGAGGTGCAGAAAGCAGAGGCAAGCAAGCCCTAGCAGGAGGTATTCGGGAGTCCGTGGACAGAGGTTCCTGGCGAAATCTCCATGCCGAATGCGTAGTGTGAACAGGCCCTTACAAGGAAAGGAATGAGTGACAAACACAACTTTCCATCACCAATGAGACTAAACTATCTGCAGCCTAGGACAAGGGTAGCAGAAACCCAGAGAGATGTGATGGAAACCTGTCAATCACCACACAGCAAGTACTGAAATAAAACAGTTTAGACTGGTGCAAATGAAACATAAAATTCAAGGACTTAATCATGGACAAAAGCAGTGTCTCGGCTGTATTTTACTGAATAGGCATGAACGGGACACCTACTTAGTAAATACTTAGGGCCCTATTCCACCGGACGATTATCATTCAGAGTATCGTTAAATCGTTCAAATCTAAACAATAATCGTTCGGTTGAAATGCAGTTAACGATTAACGACCGAACGAGAAATCGTTGATCGCTTTATAAGACCTGGACCTATTTTTATCGTTGCTCGTTCGCAAAATGTTCGCATTGAATAAGACGTCGTTCGGTCGTTCGCAGTAGATACGAACGCAATAGCAAAGAAATAGGGAAGAAAAAACGATCGCAAATACAATCATAAGTAACGACTATCGTTCCATGGAAATGAGTGAACGTTTTCAGGTCTTTCGCAATAGCGGTCGTTTGAAATTGTTAACGACGCAAAATCTGACCCTTTCAGGTAGTATCTTACGCCTTTTTTATAGAGCGAACTCCGTCTCATCTTCAATATCCAGATACAATAACCCACTACAATCAATGATAAATTCCAAATCCACCTGATATGATTTTGGCTTTATCAATGTCTCATTGTAGGGGGGGGGGGGGGGTCCATATCATGTGACCCCTCAAAACAGGACTATATAAATGTCTTACTACTTTTACTCCTCTTAGCCTTCGCATGCAGGCTCTGGAATAAGCAGATCCAAAGGGTCACACTGCTTTCCTGGAGCCACTATAATGTATGAATATGATGCAAATTAGATACACCCATAAACACAGCCAACAACAGTGCCAGGCTGCCAAGGATTTCCAACATCTCTAATACAGGTTAAGGGGAGTAGTGCGAAATCTTTCCCAGCCAGTAGATTGTGAGCTGCAGACCATGGTAATCCCAGCTGAGCCCAACGCTTTCTTCTGCATCTGTTACAACATGCTCTGTGAACATAACCACGTGTATGGTAAGTAGGCAATTCTGTTCATGTTGAGCCTTGAGTACACGCACAAGAGAACCCCCACCCTGGTGACTGGGAGGTGCCCTGAATGCAGCATTTCTCGGCTGTCCTATTTTGTCAAGGTAAAAGGTTCTGTTCAGTTGTTGCTTGGTTACAGCAGATTCTGAGAAAGATGAAGGGCAACCAATACAGCATGCGACAAAGCTTTCCTAGGCTTCTGAAAGACAAACTTTGTCATATGGTTGCATATCTTTTACTACACAACCATAGAAGAGAAAATACAGAGCTCCCTGTCCTCCATGTTTTTTACACCCATTCATTCATTCTGGTAATTATGCTACTAAGCAAAGGTAAATGGAGCCAGCTGTTGTTGTCTCCAGATTGGATGGGGTTTTGAAACTCAGTTCCATTGAAGTAAATGGAGCTTAATTGCAAACCGCACCTGAACTGGAGACAACAGTAGGGGGAAAGTGGCCATGTTTTTGTAGCGGCGCGCTGACATCATCCGCACGCAGTGCAGGCGTCTTCTGTAGTCCGCGCATGCGCAGTACGGCGGGAGACGCCGCCGACGTACTGCGCATGCGCGGACTCCGGAAGACGACGGCGCTGCGTGCGGATGATGTCAGCGTGCCGCCAACGTGAAACGGAAGCCGCCGGGTCACGTGGATGGAAGGCAGACCTCAAGCATGCCCCTCTGGGCGTGATTACAGCCATTACAGACGCCCAGGACCTGTGACTGATTCTGCCCACCTTGACTAAATCTGCCCATCGTGACTACTTGCCAGAGGTACCAAAAGTACCATTAGTTAAAAACAGGGAACCCCAGAGCCTCTTTGAGTAAAGCAGTGGTCATATATGTGCCCTGCCACTCCATTCAGACTCTAGGGGTCTGACAAAGAATATTGAGTTAGGGGAAAAAGTGTCACCAAAATTATTAAAAAGTATGCTTAAAATAAAATCTTTACTTAAAGCGAGACCATACCCATAAGCTGTCCCCCATTAAACTGCTTGCTGCTTTTAATCCAAGATCTGTCCTGGGGTCCATTTGGCAGGTGAAGCGGTTATTGTCCTAAAAAACAACTTTTAAACTTGCAGCCCAGTGCCAAGAGTGTCTGTACCCTAGGCTTGCACCGCCTCTCCGTTCCTCCTCACCATTAGGACTGCCCTAGGCAGCATTTCTTCTATTTATCACCTGTCTGAAAACTGCACAGGTGCCATAACCATCCAACACAAGTGCAGTGTTCACACAGGTGATAATAGGAGAAATCCTGCCTGGGGTGTTCCTTATGGTGAAGAGGGCAGGGAGGAGGGATTTAGAGGCGGTGCAAGCCTAGGGTAGAGACATTCTAGGCCACGCCAATTTGACACAGGGCTACAAGTTTAAAACTTTCTTTAGGACAATAACTGCATCACCTGGCGAACGGACCCCAGGACAGATCTTTGATTAAAAGCAGCTATCTGATGGTACAAGCGGGTGGGGGGGGGGGGTCAGATTGTGGGTACAGAGTCGCTATGGTGTTCTCAGCACACAGACCCCGACCGATACACTTCTGACTTGTCGCTATAACAAGTAGAGAACTCCAAGTAGAGAAAAATTTAAATTGTGATTATGAGAAAGCAAAACTGCACGGATGGGACCAGATGATGTAAGCAGAGTAGGGTATTTCCCATCCCCAGAATGAAGCCAGTGATGGGGAATGACAAGTGGAATGCATGTAGGCTCCAGGCATGTGCTGCAGACAAAGGGGAGAGGTTACATTGTATCATGCAGGGACAGCACAAGCTATTAATCCAAGCTGCCTAGAATACCAGACTAGAGAAAAAAAATATTCAATATCAAAAACAAAAAAGTCAACCAATAGGAAATCAAGAGCAAGTTTTTGATGTGTTAGGAACTTAGGCCCACACCTTCACAGTAGGGACTATTTAATATCTTTTAGGGACATTATTAAAAATAAATAAATCACTGACCATTACAGTATAACCACTAGTGCAAAAATCTTTCTTTCAACTCTACTGGGTTTAGAAAGTTATATAGATTTGTAATTTACTTCTAGTTAGAAAATCGCCAGTCTTCCCATACTTATCAGCTGCTGTATGTCCTGCATGAAGTGGTGTTTTCTTTCCAGTCTGACACAGTGCTCTCTGCTAACATCTCTGTCAGAGACAGGGACTGTCCAGAGCAGAAGAGGTTTTCTATGGGGATTTGCTGCTGCTCTGGACAGTTTCTGTCTTGGACAGAGATGTCAGCAGAGAGCACTGTGTCAGACTGAATATAATACACCATTTCCTGCAGGACATACAGCAGCTGATAAGTATGGGAAGACTGGAGATTTTTTAACTAGGAATACATTACAAATCTATATAAAACTTTGAAACCAGCTGATCTAAAAGAAAAATTTTGCCAGAGTACCCCTTTAAAGGGACTGTACCACCAGGCCCAGGCTGAAGCACTGGAGGCGGGCTGACCCACCCTTAGTGGGAGGAAACCCCAGCCCCTCTATGATAGGGTTCCATTGATTCTAATGGAGTCAGGTCATGGAGTGGCTGGAGTTTCTTCCCACTGGGGGTGGGTCGGCCGCCTCCAGTGCTTCAGCCTGGGCCTGGTGGTACAGTCATTTTAAACCCTGCACTACATATATTGGGAGGGGTGGATAGGGGACAAGTTAATTTTCCCTGGACAACCTCTTTAGTTATACAGCAAGACAAGTTTATTAGAGCTTTGTCAAAACAACTTGGAAAACCTGCTTAAGGTGACCCGCATTTTTGTAGATGTTGTGGCTGTTTCTTCTATGGACGAATCTGCAATTATGGTCAGCATTAGGACAGGTAATTTTTTGGCGGCACAGATTGTGAGTCAAATATATGTGCAATGTGGAGAGCACAATATAAATCAATGTGACCTGAGTTTGTCTGTAACCGTGAATCAGCAATTATAGATTTACTGAACATGTGAATAAGACAATAACATTTGTTGCTACAAATTTATAACACCTCTATGGGTCCTTTTACAGAGAGATTTATCTGACAGATTTTTGAAGCCAGGAATGGATATGAAAAGAGGAGAAATCTCAGTCTTTCCTTTATGACCTGTTGCTGGCTTTGGCTTCAACAATCTGTCACACAATCCCTGTAAAAGAACTATTAACCCCTTCACGTCAGCCATCTGTATATATACGTTCCTATTGCACATGCCCCGTGCAGTAGGAATGTACATATACGTTCCGGCTTTGACGGGGCTTTGTGATGAGAACGGGATCGCTGCAGGGACAGCGATCCCGTTCTCATCTGTGTACAGCACCGGAGATAATGAGAATCAGCTGCGATCCCGCAGCTGACCCCCATTAACCCCTTAGTGACCGCCGAAACGGCGTTCACTAATGGGCCGGTGCCGCCGCTGTATTTCATCTCCCCCCACCGTGAATCCACGGTGGGGGGAGATGAAATAAGTAAAAATCAGACCTAGTCCCCCTAGTGCCCCAGTCACTAACCCCCCCTCCCGCGGCAGCCATCGGATCCAAGATGGCCGCCGCGATCACTGTGAACAGACTAATGTCTGTTCACAGTGATCAAGCAAGAAAAATGAATGAAAGCCCCATGCTCTCCGCCACCGGAGAGCATGGGGCAGTCATCGGGACCCCCCCTGTGGGGTCCCGGTACAAGCGATCAGCGGTATATACTATATACCACTTATCGCTTGTGCCATGTGCTCCAGGCACTTTTTATCCCCTGTCACCATGAATGATTGGTGACAGGGGATAAAAAGTGATGTCCCCCCACCCCCCAAGTCGCCCCCCCACCCCCCCTGTCACCCCCGTCCCCCAGTCACCCCCCCTTCCCCATATACTCACCGGATCCACGGAGCTCCTTCTTCTTCCGTGTCCTGGCTGGTTATGAAGTGCGCATGCGCTCCACAACCAGCCAAGCTCTGAAAATTTAAAGTGACAGAGGCCAATTTGGTCTCTGTCACTGAACTATGATTACTGTGATAGAAAATATCACAGTAATCATAGTAATACAGTGAAAATGACAGCAAAATCTGCAATGGAAAAGCTAATTGGCGCTCCTTCCCTTCTGAGCCCCGCTGTGTGCCCATGCAGTGGTTTACGCCCACATATGGGGTACCGTAGTACTCAAGAGAACATGTGTTACAAATCTTGGGGTGCTTTTTCTCTCATGTTCCTTTTGAAAATGAGAAACTTTAATCTAAATGTATATATTATTGGAAAATTTTAATTTTTCATTTTTTTACAGCCTAATGGTGAATACTTTCCTCCAGCCCCTGTAGGGTTAAAATGCTCATTATACCCCTAGATTAATTCTTTAAGGTGTCTAGTTTCCAAAATGGGGTCACTTATGGGGGTTTCCAGTATACAAACCTCCTAAATCAACTTAAAATAAGAACTGGTCCCTAAAAAAATCAGTTTTGGAAACTTTCACGAAAATGTGGTAATTTGCTGATACATTTCTAACCCCCGTAACACCCTAAAAAAGTAAAATATGTTTATGAAATGAAGCCAGAATAAAGAGGACATATTGGTAATGTGACTTAGTAACTAATTTATGTAATACAACTTTCTTTTTTTAGAAGCAGAGAATTTCAAAGTTCATAAAATACTAATTTTTTCAATTTTTCATGATATTTTGATGTTTTTCACAAAAAAACACACAAAGTAGTGACCAAATTTTGCCACTAACATAAAGTGCCATATGTGACGGAAAAACAATCTCAGAATCGCTAGCATACGTTAAAGCATCACTGAGCTATAAGCGCATAAAGTGAGACAGGTCAGATTTTGAAAAATGAGCCTGGTCTTTTAGGTGCAAATAGGCTCGGTCTTGAAGGGGTTAAAGAAGCACAGACTAATCTACACTAGCTATGGGCTAGCACAATTTTCAGCTATAATTTACCAGTTTTCTTGTGTGAATTACAGTGGTACCTTGGTTTAAGAGTAACTTGGATTAAGAGCGTTTTGGTTGAAGAGCTCACAGTTTTTCCAAATTGTGACTTGGTTTAAGAGCATTGATTTGGTTTAAGAGCTTCCTGTACTGGGTGGGAGGCAGAGCGGGGTCTACAGCACTGTACTCTGACCCAGGAAGTCTCCCTCACCTTTCAAATCATAGCAGATCCACTTCAGGCTGGGGCTCACATCAGGGGACAGGACTGTGGGGGTAATCTCTCCATAGCTGTAACCCCTCTCTCCCCAGAGAGTGCTGCATTTATGTGCCCACATCTGCCCTGCTCATTCCTTCATACTCCCTGCTGTCTTTGCTAGCCCTTCTGTTTCCCATCCTCTCCATTCCTGCTACAATATGCCTGCACTTGCTGCTATAATGTGCCTGCACTCACACTCAGCCATACACACTGCTGCTATAATGTGCCTGCACTCACACTCAGCCATACACACTGCTGCTATAATGTGCCTGCACTCACACTCAGCCATTTACACTGCTGTACAGAAAAGTTTCTGGCACTGTCCTCCTGCACAGATCGGTGATTCTCACTTTCTGGTACCTATAAACTGCTGCTGTTTTTCAGGTTTATGCACTTACTATACATTATACTCAACATGATGATTGCTATACTGTACAGTAACTTATAATGTGACATTCAGCTGTTTCTAAATGTTTGTTTCATTTGTTTTACATGTTATTCAGAATAAAAAATAATTTTTGAGGTGTGGAACCAATTGTCTGCATTTCAATGATTTCTTATGGGAAAATTTGCTTTGGTTTAAAAGTGACTGTACCACCAGGCCCAGGCAGAAGCACTGGAGGCGGGCCGACCCACCCTTAGTGGGAGGAAACCCCTGCCCCTCTATGATAGGGTTCCATTGATTCTAATGTAGTCACGTCATGGAGGGGCTGGAGTTTCTTCCCACTAAGGGTGGGTCGGTCCGCCTTCAGTGCTCCAGCCTGGGCCTGGTGGTACAGTCACTTTAAGAGTGGATTTGGATCACAAGCACGGCCCCAGAACAAATTATGCTCGTAATCCAAGGCATCACTGTATAGTAAGTTCCCTGGGCTGTGGGATGCCATGTTACCTTCACTTTAAGTGCTGCCTACTCATTAAAAAAGTATAACAAAGTGGTAAAAAAAAAAAAAATTGCAAATTTTTGCATAAAAATGAGCAACTTTTATACTTACTTTATACTGTATTGATACACTCAATCCTAACGAAAGATTCCTAGGGTAACAGGCCTTCACTTACCACTGGTATACAGTATGCCGCTCGCTACCTGCAGACCTGACATGCACACTCCACTGGCGGCAAGGTAGCCAGGCCATGTGCAGTCACATGTTCAGTGTAGGACGCTGAAGACAACCCTAGAACCATCACACTTTAGTGGCTTATGTTGTACTGCTGGAAGACCCCCCCCCCCCCCCCCCCCCCCCCTTTATGAAGGGACGGCCACATCATACCCTGAAACACTGATGGGCTCTATTACACCACCAGACTCCCACTTGGTGGGGCCATGGTGGTCTGCCTTATCCATTGGGTGTATCCCTACAGTGTGCTCCTATCTAGTCAGAAGAGACAGAGTGACAAGAGAATGGTTGTCAGCTTACTCATACCCATTAACCAGGACAGGACAGTATGCCAGGTAGACAGGCAGCGGACCTCTGCTGTGCTGTGATGACAGGGTAGCATCCCCACCTGTATACAATACAGCACTGCTCCCCAAGCTGTTCTAAAACTATGACTCCCATCATGTCTGACAGACCAGGGCATGATGGGTGCTGTAGTTTTGCAACACCTTAAGAGCAACAGGTTGGAGAGAACTGCAATAGAGAATAAATGGTTATTACCAGACAGGCCTCTCACTTGGGTACCATTAGAATGCAGCCTCCAATGTAAGATGGTAACCATGGAATCACACCTATGTATGTAACACACCTATCCTCCCCATTACCACCAGTATGGAATCTATATGTGCTACCATTACACCCCCCTGCTGGTTTTGTTTTTTGGTACCTCCCAGATTTAACTCACCTGCACTCCATGGGACTTCACCAAGTGCATGTTCAGAGCGGGGGGGTTAGGAAGCACTTTACCGCATCCATTCACGGTACATAGTATGTTTGTACGGACCTCCCGCGTAAGCTCTGTCACTGATGGTTTCACAATCTCCCAGTGCTCGCAGGAGTACAGCGCCCGTACCCTGGGCCCTCCATGGGCCGCCATGGTACCGCAACAACAGCGCCGTACACACAACCGGCGTGCACACAACCCCACCCCCCTGGCCCAGTACGCCGCCAGATCTATTTCCGGGGCTGGCCGAAGGAAAATAGCAGAACGTTATTAGCAGAAACGCTGGTAATTTACATATGGGGCGGGGTATGCCTTAGGGTGTGGCTTTACGAGTTCTCTTCTAGTTCTCAGAGAGAACGTTGCTCCGCCTAGCGTGGGTAACCTTCCGCGTGGTGTTACACCTGGAAAATAGTTCCTGCACAACAGATTTATGTGCCGTGAACATCTAGCTTACAATACCAACTATGTGTAAGTGGCGTACACAACACTAAAGTATATATGTATACAGAAAATAGGAATAAATAGCCTGCATATAAGTAACCAGGCTCATTAAAGGGGGGCTCTGGCTAAAAGCAAAAATCCTGGATGCTTTGAAAAAAATATGTGATCTTTTTCTACTAACAGTAAAAAAAAAAAATCCAAGATTTTTAAGTCTGTGTGTCTGTGACATTTTTGACATGTCATAGAGACGTACCGATCGGGAGAACGATCCGGGAGAGGACCGCGCTGCAGCTCATCCTCTCCCCACTCTGTGTTATCATGATCAGTAGGGTCCATAGAGCTCCATTATAGGCCGGACTGATCACGTGACACAGAGCTGGAAGAGGGCCATGCTTAGCACAGTCTTCTCCCGATCGGTACGGGTCAGAACACTCAGACCAGGACCATCAAAATTATTGGCATGTCTTGATGACATGTCAAAAGTTTTGCGAAATGACAGTGACACTTTAAATGGGTTTATGTGTTCAGGAAGTGATGTATTCTGGGTCAACTGACGCTCACAGACCCCTCCTCACCAGTTATCCATATATATATATATATATATATATATATATATATATATATATATATGTGTGTGTACAGTGGTGCCTTGGATTACGAACATAATTAGTTCCGGGTCTGCGCTTGTAATCCAAATCCATTTTTAAACCAAAGCAAATTTTCTCATAAGAAATCACTGATATGCAGACAATTAGTTTCACACCCCAAAAATAATGATTTTTTTTATTCTGAATAACATGAAGAACGGATGAAACAAACAATGAGTAACAGCTGAATATGTGATATTATAAGTTACTGTACAGTATAGCAATCAGCATGTGGTGTATAATGTATAGTAAGGGCACAAACCTGGAAAAACAGCAGTTTGTAGAAACAGGATGGAACTGCAGATCCCCATAATGCAGTAGTGTAGTACAACAGGCTAGAATAGAGAAGTAGGGCTGCTGTCAGAGGTCTGTGTGGTCACATGACAGCAATGGGGGAAGGGGTGTGTTCAGCATGGACCAATCAGGAAGTGAGAATCACAGAGCTTTCAGAATCCTTTCTATACAGCAGTGTGAGTGGCTTAGTGTAAGTGCAGGCTTATTATAGCAGCAGTGTGTATAGCTAAGTGTGAGTGCAGGCAGCTTATAGTAGGAATGGAGAGGATGGATGAGCTTCTGGGCCGGTGTGGAAGGCTGCCTGTGCCGGAAGCTCATTTTACATGTAACATCTGCTGCCCGACCGGAGGGAGATGCTGCTGCTGGATCCAGGAAAGGTGAGCATATTTTTTTTTTTTTCACATCAATGCTGCAATGTGGGGGTCTACAAAGGGGCTGTATACTATGTGGGGGGCTACACAGGGGGGGTATACTATGTGGGGGTTACAAAGGGGGAGGGCTATGCTATGGGGGGGGCTACACAGGGGGAGGGCTATACTATGTGGGGGCTGCACAGAGGGGGGATATTCTATGTGTGGGCTACATAGGGGGTCAATACTATGTGGGGGGATTATACTACATGGGGGCTATTCTATGGGGCCTATTCTATGTGGGGACTTTACTATGTGGGGGCTACAAAGGGACCTAAACTATGTGGGGGCTACACAGCTGGCAGGGCTTATACAGTGTGGAGGAAACAAAAGGGCCCATAGTATGGGCGTTATACTATGTGGGGGCTACTCTGAGAGGCCTATACTATGTGAGTGTTACACGGGGGCTACACTACATGGGGCTGCTACAGCGGAATGGAGCGGGGCTATACTACATAGGGCTTCTGTACAGGGAGGGGGGCTATACTATATAGGGCTGCTGCACAGGAGGAGGGGGCCCATAATATATGGATTTTGTTGCACAGTGAGGACCTATAAGATAGGGAATTTGCTACACACCAGGAGATTGTACTGTATGGGGACTGCTGCACAGAAGGGGTCTATACTATATGGATACACTATGGACCTATAGTTTATGCAGGCACAGAGGGGGTCGAATACTATGTGGGGTTAAGGAGGAGGCCTATATGGGAGCACTAAAGGGGACATACGGGGCACAAAGAGGGTCAAACTGCTATATTGTGCACAAATGGACCTAACTACTATAGGGGGCATAAAAGAGTGGCCTAATACTGTACGTAGGCAGAGCAGACAGAAGCCTATTACTATATGGTAGCACAGAGGGGGGGGGGCTGTAATATGAAGGGAACAAAGGGGCCTAATAATATATGGGAACATAGAGGGGCCTGGCTACTATTGGGAGGCTCAAACTGGGCCTAACTGCATGTATGGGGGCACAGAGGAGCACTGTAACTGTTTGAAGCAATACCCATGAGTATATTGTATAGATAATAGCATGGTACTGGAATGAGGAGCCTAAGATGTTTGTCTGACAGATCCTATGCAGACGACTGGAGAAGACTTTGTGATAGCCGGGCCAGATGGAGAAGAAAAGGAAAAATTAACAACCATGATTAGCAAAAACGTCACATGCAATTCATGCAGAGAAGACGCCCCCTGTGAGTCACTGAATGTAGCTGCACTATAATCTCTTATAACATCTAAAGACCCTGTGTAAGCTGGATCTACCTCTATATTGTCACTGCTTCAGGAGAATGTTGGTCTTTTTATAGTGGATTTTTTACAGTAACATTACAGTGGTATTATCCAGTTACTGTGTCATGAAGATAGTAGTGGTCATGGTGTATTTTTTGCCCTGTGTATCCTGGTATCATTGGTAATATTTGTGTTTATATAGTGGATTTTAGTATCAGTGGTAGTGGTACTTGTAGTGGTATCAGTATTCAGTTTTTGGGGTAAAAGCAGCCATGTTTTTGAATCCTGGATAACCCCTTAGAGGAAATCTGTCAGATCACAGCTGCAGATCCCACCAGACAGGTGTTAGGGAGATATAAGTCACAGGACCTTTAGTCATCATTAGTAAACTTTTAGAATTGCCCTTTTCATAACCAGCTGAAGTGTCAGTGTCCAGCAGCACCACCCTGTATATCAGTCAGAGCAGGTAGAAGCAGGGTAGGGAGATGTTGCTGCTTGGCTCCGCCTCTATGACACTTAAGCTGGTAATGGCTGATATTAAACCTTTACAGTCAGTAATCAGCAGCACTAAATGTCCAGTCACTTCTATCTCCCCAGCACCTGTCCGCTGGGATCTGCCACTCTAAACCTCATATGGACCTGACAGTTTCTCTTTAACCCTTTGAGGACCAGGCCCAAAATGACCCAGTGGACCGCGCAAATTTTGATCTTAGTGTTTCCGTTTTTCCCTCCTCCCCTTCTAAGAGCTCTAGCACTTTCAGTTTTTTATCTACAAGGCCATGTAAGGGCTTATTTGTTACAGGAGTAGTTGTACTTTGTAATGGCGTCATTCATTTTACCATAACATGTATGATGGAATTCCAAATATATTATTTATGAAGATATAAATTGGTGAAATCGCAAAAAAGAATTCAATATGGTAACGTTTGGGGGGTTCCTGTGTCTACGTAATGCACTATATGGTAACAGCGACATGACACTATTATTCTATAGGTCAGTCCGAACACAACCACATGCAGGTTTACACAGATTCTCTAATGTTATATATTTTTTTTAAATGAAATCCTTTTTTTTGGCAATTAATTATAAATAAAATGGGACTATTGTGACGCTTATAACAGTTTTATTTTTTCACCTACAGGGCTGTATGGGGTGTCATTTTTTCCGCCATGATCTCTAGTTTTTATTAATACCATATTTGTGAAGATCGGACGTTTTGATCACTTTTTATAAAATTTTTTTTATATATAATGTAACATAAAATAGGTAATCTGCGCACTTTTTTCCCTCTTTTCGTGTACGCCGTTTACCGTTCGCAATGACGCTTGTTATATTTTAATAGATCGGACAATTACGCACGCTACGGTATATTATATGTTTATTTGTTTATTTATTTTTATATGTTTTATTTATATAATGGGAAAGGAGGGTGGTTTCAACTTTTATTGGGGGAGGGGTTTTGGGGTTGTGTGTTAGTGTTTTTTTTTCTTACACATTTGAAGTCCCTTTGGGGGACTTTTACATCCAGTACTTGGATTTTTACACTGATCATTGCTATGCCATAGGCATAGCATTGATCAGTGTTATCGGCGATCTGCTCATTGAGCCTGCCTGTGCTGGCTTAGTGCAGCAGATCGCTGATCGGACCGCACGGAGGCAGGTAAGAGACCTCCGGCAGTCCGTTTTGCCGATCGGGACCCCCGCAGTCACACTGCGGAGGTCCCGATCGGTAAGTGACAGGGGACTCCCCCTGTCACTTACACTTAAACTCCGCGGTCGCGCGGCGTTTAAGGAGTTAATGACACGCGGCAGCGCGATCGCTGCAGCGTGTCATTACCGGTGAGGTCCCGGCTGCTGATTGCAGCCGGCCCCCATCTGCTATGAAGCGAGCTCCGCTCCGGAGCACACTTCATAGCGGGAGAAACACCCAGGGCGTACAGTTACGCCCTAGGTCGTCTGGGGACAGACTTCCATGGCGTAACTATACGCCCTGGGTCGTCTAAGGGTTAAAGGGTTTATCCAGGCTTATAAAAACATGGCTTCTTTCTTCCAGTATTGTCCTCAGTTTGGGTGTGGATTTTGCAGCTCAGTTCTATTGACATGACTAAAGCCTAATTGTAATACCACACACAACCTGAGGAAAAGGGTGGCAATGTTTTTACAAGAATGTAGCTGTCATTTTTTTGTACTCTTAGATAACCCCTTTAAGAGTCTTTCACACTTACTTAATCCATTGCAGATTTGATGGTGCTGATTTCATCAACATAAATTCCTAAAATCCATAACATCAAATTTGGAGTGGATTAAATACATATGAATTTACCCTGACGATTGGTCGCTACTAATGGGCCAGTGCTATGTGCTTGCCCCCCAGGCTAAAATTTGCCAGCCAGCCCCTGAATACTATACACTACAGTAAGAATGGACCTGGTCCGTGTTGGCTCTGTTCTCTTTGTAGCGGCAGCATCGGTGCACTACATTCTCAGCTTCTATTGAAGTGACTAGGATCTAAGGCAGCATACACTGATGCTGCTGCTACGCAGTAAACAGAGATAACTGCCTCCAGGTCCATTCTCACCATAGTCCGGGTGCTTTAAGCGACTCTGTACCCACAATCTGACCCCCCAAACCACTTGTACCTTCAGATAGCTGCTTTTAATCCAAGATCTGTCCTGGGGTCCGTTCAGCAGGTGATGCAGTTATTGTCATAAAAACAACTTTTAATCCGGCAGCGCTGTTTCCAATGCCTGGGGCTTACATTTGTATATGCATTAGGCTGGCACACCCTCTCTGTCCTTCCTCCCCACCCTCCTCATCATTAGGAAAGCTCCAGGCAGATTGCTTCCTATTCCCCACCTGTGTGTATAATGAACATGGGCTGGATCGTTAAGACACCTGTGCAAAGCTCAAACAGCAGTAAATGTTCCTGGATCATTCCTAATGATGAGGAGTGTGGGGAGGAGGGACGGAGAGGTGGTGCCAGCCTAATGCATATACAAATGTAAGCCCCGGCCTTTAGACACAGCGCTGCCGGATTAAAAGTTGTTTTTATGACAATAACTGCATCCCCTGCCGAACGGACCCCAGGACAGATCTTGGATTAAAAGCAGCTATCTGAAGGTACAAGTGGTTTGGGGGGGGACAGATTCGCTTTAATAGTTGATCAGCAAGGGTGCTGGGTGTTGGCACTCTGCCGATCAACTACTGATAGCTTATCCTATGGATAGGCAGGCTATAAATTGATATTTTTATCCTGGACAACCCCTGTAAGGAGAATTTTTTTTAAGTCCCTACAACTCAGACATTCCTTATCACAGCATCTATTCTGAAACTACATGGCTCTGTGTTCCAAATGTTTGCAAGCAAAGATGCCTCCAACCATTTTACACATTGATGGACAAGTGCAATACCTTTTCTCTTTGCTTATTGGAAAATGATATTACACAGCATTATGCACAATTCTTCAATGCCATTAATGTAGTGTACACATTGAATCATTCTTCATGTATGCTAAATTATCTGCTCGCTAATTGTTGTTATCACATATTATGGTCCTGTCCAGTCATTCAATCATATTGATATTCATGTTGTAGCCTCCTAGTAGATACTGTATATTCTTGCAACTTCCATGGTCCCCCAAGAAGTTTTGCTATTCCTGGCCTTTGATAAAATTTCTTCTTTTATGTTAAATTCTTTAAGCTAATTCTGGCTAGATATAGGAAGGAGACTGACTCCCCCTCATATACAAGAAGCAATGTCAGGAACTAATAATACTTTTGTATATAAAGGAACCCAAGTATAAGGAAACTTTCCATACCGGAGCTTTCTTTAGACCAGGCAGCCATGACCCGACTCTTGCTATTTTGAGGAATGATAGTTATCTACTTGCTGTACACAACACGATGCTACACAGATTACTATCAAAGAACATAAAAAAACAGAAACCATTGAAATGCCAACAGAAAACACAGTGTCAGCCTAGCCTTATGTGTATGTTTCTTCCACCATTAGGCTGGGTTCACACTACGTATATTTCAGTCAGTATTGTGGTCCTCATATTGCAACCAAAACCAGGAGTGGATTAAAAACACAGAAAGGATCTGTTCACACAATGTTGAAATTGAGTGGATGGCCGCCATTTAATGGCAAATATTTTCTGTTATTTTAAAACAACGGCCGTTATATTGAAATAATGGCCGTTATTTACTGTTATATGGCGGCCATCCACTCAATTTCAACATTGTGTGAACAGATCCTTTCTGTGTTTTTAATCCACTCCTGGTTTTGGTTGCAATATGAGGACCACAATACTGACTGAAATATACGTAGTGTGAACCCAGCCACAGGGTGCGTTTTGTTGATGATGTACTTTTGATTTGATCAACCTGTTATTTTAAAAATCTGGCATTTGTGACTCACATTGTATACATACGCATGGTATCTTATCATGTAGACCAGGAGTGTCAAACTCAAAAACACAGTGGGCCAAAATTAAAAAATTGGACAAAGTCGGGGGCAAACCATGATATTTAATGAAGATTGCATGCACATTTCTGGCACTTTTAGAGCAGCGTGCGGCGTTTCTGGCACTGCCTATCCTAAAGTAAATTTCCCGACATGAAATTTACCCATTATATCCCTTAAGCAGTAGGTAATCCCAATTGTGCCCCATGTAGTATCCACCCCAAATAGTGCCCCACATACTAGCCAGGCCTACTATTAGAGACCTACATAGTAGCCAGCCCTCCCAATAGTGTCTTATACAGTAGCCAGTCCTCCTAAGTGCCCAATATAGTTGCCAAGCCTCCCAATAGTGTCTTACATAGTAGCCAGCCCTCCTAAGTGCATAATATAGTTGCCAGCCCTCCCAATAGTGTCTTATATAGTAGCCAGCCCTCCCAATAGTGTCTTATATAATAGCCAGTCCTCCGAATAGTGTCTTATATAGTAGCCAGCCCTTCTAAGTGCCCAATATAGTAACCAGCCCTCCTAATAGTGTCTTATATAGTAGCTAGCCCTCAAAATAGTCTCTTATAAAATAGCCAGCCCTCCCAATAGTGTCTTATATAGTAATCAGCCTTCACCAATAGTCTCTTATGTAGAAGCCAGCCCTCCCTAATAGTGTCTTATATAGAAGCCAGCCCTCCCCAATTGTGTCTTATATAGAAGCCAGTCCCTAAAATAGTCTCTTATATAGTAGTCAGCCCTCCCAATAGTGTCTTATATAGTAGCCAGCCCTCCCAATAGTGTCTTATATAGTAGCCAGCCCTCCTAAGTGCCCAATATAGTAGCCAGCCCTCCCAATAGTGTCTTATATAGTAGCCAGTTCTCCCAATAGTGTCTTATATAGTAGCTGGCCCTTCAAATAGTCTCTTATATGGTAGCCAGCCCTCCCAATAGTCTCTTATATAGTATCCAGCCCTCCCAATAGAGTCTTATATAGTATCCAGCCATCCCCAATAGTTTCTTATATACTGTAGAAGCTAGCCCTCCCCCATAGTCTCTTATGTAGAAGCCAGCCCTCCCCCATAGTCTCTTATATAGTAGCCAGCCCTCCCCAATTACATAGTTACATAGTTACATAGTTAATACGGTTGAAAAAAGACACATGTCCATCAAGTTCAACCAAGGAGGGGATGGATACAGGGAAGGGGGAGGGGTGATAGGTTCTATACATATGCATTTATATTATTTTGGTCTAAGAACTTGTCTAGCCCTGTTTTGAAGCCCTCTACTGTTGTTGCTGTGACCAGATCCTGTGGTAGACTGTTCCACAGATTCACAGTTCTCATGGTAAAGAAGGCTTGTCTCCTCCGGAGACTGAACCTTTTTTTCTCCAGGCGGAGGCAGTGCCCCCTTGTCCTTTGAGGGGGTTTTACCTGGAACATCTTTTCCCCATATTTCTTGTAGGGGCCATTTATATATTTAAATAAGTTAATCATATCTCCCCTTAAACGTCTCTTCTCCAGACTAAACAAATGTAATTCTTTTAATCTCTCCTCATAACTAAGATGCTCCATTCCCCTTATTAGTTTAGTCCTTTTTATCCTTTTTATGAATCGGGTTCCAAAACTGGACGGCATACTCCAGATGAGGCCGCACCAAGGCTTTATAAAGCGCTAATATTATATCCCTGTCCCATGAGTCCATGCCTGTTTTAATGCATGACAATATCCTGCTGGCCTTAGAAGCAGCTGCCTGACATTGTGTGCTGTTCTGTAGTCTATTATCTACAAGTACACCCAGATCCTTCTCCATCAGCGACTCTCCCAGAGTAACTCCCCCCAGGACATATGATGCATGCAGGTTATTATGTCTTATTGTGTCTTATATAGTAGCCAGCCCTCCCCAATTGTGTCTTATATAGAAGCCAGTCCCTAAAATAGTCTCTTATATAGTAGCCATAGTAGTCATAGTAGTCAGCCCTCTCCAGTAGTCTTATATAGTAGCCAGCCCTCTCCAACAGTCTCTTAGAAGCCAGTCCTCAAGAATAGTCTCTAAAATAGAAGCTAGCCCCTACTATAGTTGTTTATGACTGCCCCCTTAGCCTGGACTCACCCTTCCTGCGGCTCCCGAGGATGCAGGAGGCGCTTGTCGGAGGACACGCGAGATGACTACACCACATTGCCAGCGTTGGGGCACTACTGAGGTACTTCTAGGCCACAGGCTAAAAACTGCCTGCGGCCTATGAGATTATAATATGGGTGGTCCAAGAAGCTCTAAGGACCACCCATATTATAATCTGCTGCAACGTCAGGTGGGCCAAATTTAACACAGCAATGGAAAAGCATGGCCAAAAATGGCACCACGGGACAGATTTGGCCCGCAGGCCAGAGTTTGACATGGCTGATATAGACCTATCCTTTAAATCCTGTTTCTGACCTTACAAAAATGATATAAACTATTGACACAAAAAAATCCTAATTGTTAACCCCTTAGTGACCGCCGATACGGCTTTCTACGGCGGTCACTAATGGGCCTTATTCTGCTGCCATCAGCTGTTTACGGCGATGGCAGAGAATAAGGCTGCGGGGCCGGGACGGCCCCCACCCCATCCCCCCGGCTACCGGAGGTAGCTGAGGGGTTGGGGCAGTGTGTGAGGTCCGTCCCGGCCCCCCCCCTTACCGACGATCGCCGCTATTAACGTTATAGCGGCGACCGTCGGTAAAGAGGATTACCGGTGCCGCCGCCACCTTTCATCTCCCCCCGCCGTGAATCTACGGCGGGGGGAGATGAAATAAGTGTATATCAGACCCCAGATCAGACCCCCCTAGTGCCCCGATAACTAACCCCCCTCCCCCGGCGGCCATCATTTCCAAGATGGCCGCCGCAATCGCTGTGAACCGACTAACGTCGGTTCACAGCGATTAAAAAGTTAAAATGAATGAAAGCCCCATGCTCTCCGCCACCGGAGGTAGCGGAGAGCATGGGGCAGTCATCGGGGACCCCCCTGTGGGGTCCCGGTACAAGCGATCAGCGGTATATACTATATACCGCTGATCGCTTGTACCATGTGCTCCTGGCACTTTTTATCCCCTGTCACCATAAATGATTGGTGACAGGGGATAAAAAGTGATGTCCCCCCACCCCCCAAGTCGCCCCCCACCCCCCCTGTCACCCCCGTCCCCGAGTCACCCTCCCTTCCCCATATACTCACCGGATCCACGGAGCTCCTTCCTCCTCGACGTCCAGGCTGGTAATGAAGTGCGCATGCGCTTCACAACCAGCCAAGCTCTGAAAATTTAAAGTGACAGAGACCAATTTGGTCTCTGTCACTGAACTATGATTACTGTGATAGAAAATATCACAGTAATCATAGTAATACAGTGAAAATGAATGTATAAAGTACAAAAAGTGACAAACATACAAAAAAATAAAACACACACTTTTTATTATAGTAATAATTGCAGTTTACTCCCAAATTACCCCTAACCCCTCCCCAGATTACCCGTAACCACCGCACGTTGCCCGTAACCACCGCACGTTGCCCGTAACCACCGCACGTTGCCCGTAACCACCGCACGTTGCCCGTAACCACCGCACGTTGCCCGTAACCACCGCAAATTGCCAGTGACCCCCTCCAGATTGCCCGTAACCACCCCAAATTACATGTACCCACCCCAGATTACCTATAAGCACTTCAGTTTATCAGTAACAATCCCAGATTGTCTGTAACCCTTCCAGGTTGCACATAACCCCCCCAGGTTCCCCGTAATCATGCCAGATTACATGTTACCCCCCCCAGATTGCACGTAACCACCGCGCGTTGCCTCTGACCACGCCACGATGCCTCTGACCACGCCACGATGCCTCTGACCACGCCACGATGCCTCTGACCACGCCACGATGCCTCTGACCACGCCACGATGCCTCTGACCACCGCACGTCGCCTCTGACCACCGCACGTCGCCTCTGACCACCGCACGTCGCCTCTGACCACCGCACGTCGCCTCTGACCACCGCACGTCGCCTCTGACCACCGCACGTCGCCTCTGACCACCGCACGTCGCCTCTGACCACCACACGTCGCCTCTGACCACCCCAAATTGCCAATGACCCCCTCCAGATTGCGGTGCCCATGTCAGATTACAGGTACCCACCCCAGATTGCCTATAAGAACTTCAGTTTATCCATAACCACCCCACATTGCCCGTAACCACCCCACGTTGCCCGTAACCACCCCAGATTGTCTGTAAGCACAGCAGGTTGCCCGTAACCACCCCACGTTTCCCGTAACCATCCCAGATTGTCTGTAAGCACAGCAGGTTGCCCGTAACCAGCCCACGTTGCCCGTTACCAGCCCACGTTGCCTGTAACCAGCCCACGTTGCCTGTAACCAGCCCACGTTGTCTGTAACCAGCCCACGTTGCCTGTAACCACCCCACGTTGCCGTAACCACAGCAGGTTGCCCGTGACCACCACACGTTGCCCATAACCACCACACGTTGCCCGTAACCACCCCGCGTTGCCTGTAACCACCCCACGTTGCCTGTAACCACAGCAGGTTGCCCGTGACCACCCCATGTTGTCCGTAACCACCCCAGATTACCTGTAACCACCTCAGGTTGCCCATAACCACCCCTGGTTGCCCGTAACCACCCCACATTACCTGTAATCTCATTTTTTTTATTTTATTTTAGTAACTGCGCTATTCTAATAACCATTACTAGCTGCGGTTTTGCTCCTGTAAATTGGCGCTCCTTCCCTTCTGAGCCCTGCTGTGTGCCCATACAGTGGTTTATGCCCACATATGAGGTACCGTTTTACTCAGGAGAACCTGCGTTACAGATTTTGGGGTGAATTTTCTCTCCTGTTCCTCGTCAAATTGAGAAATTTCAAACTAAACCAACATATTATTGGAAAAATTCGAGTTTTTCATTTTTACTGGCCAATTTTGAATACTTTCCTCTAATACCTGTGGGGTAAAAATGGTCACCACACACCAAGATGAATTCTTTGAGGGGTGCTCTTTCCAAAATGTGGTGACTTTTGGGGGGAATCTATTCTGCTGACACTACAGGGGCTCAGCAAACGCACCTGGCGCTCAGAAACTTCTTCAGAAAAATCTGCACTGAAAATGCTAATTGGCGCTCCTTCCCTTCTGAGCCCGGCTGTGTGCCCATGCAGTGGTTTATGCCCACATATGGGGTACTGTTCTACTCAGGAGAACCTGCTTTACATATATTGGGGTGACATTTCTTTCCTGTTCCTCGTGAAATTGAGAAATTTCAAACTAAAGGAACATATTATTGGAAAAATTCGAGTTTTTCATTTTTACTGTCTACTTTTGAATATTTTCCTCAAACACCTGTGGGGTCAAAATGCTCACCACACCCCAAAATAAATTCTTTGAGGGGTGCACTTTCCAAAATGGAGTGACTTATTGGGAGATTTTACTCTGTGGACACTACAGGGGCTCTGCAAACGCACCTGGCACTCGGAAACTTCTTCAGCAAAATCTGCATTGAAAAAGCTAATTGGCGCTCCTTCCCTTTTGAGCCCTCCTGTGTGCCCATACAGTGGTTTACGCCCACATATGGGGTACCATTGTACTCAGGAGAACCTGCGTTACAAATTTTGTCGTACTTTTTTCCTCTTGTTCCTCGTGAAATTGAGAAATTTCAAACTAAAAGAACATAATATTGGAAAAATTTGAGTTTTTCATTTTTACTGTCTACTTTTGAATACTTTCCTCTAATACCTGTGGGGTCAAAATGGTCACCACACACCAAGATGAATACTTTGAGGGGTGCACTTTCCAAAATGGAGTGACTTATGGCGAGATTTTACTCCGCTGGCACTACAGGGGCACTGCAAACGCACCTGGCGCTCGGAAACTTCTGCAGCAAAATCTGCATTGAAAAAGCTAATTGGCGCTCCTTCCCTTCTGAGCCCTCCTGTGTGCCCATGCAGTGGTTTATGCCCACATATGGGGTACCATTGTACTCAGGAGAACCTGCGTTACAAATTTTGGGGTACTTTTTTCCTCTTGTTCCTCGTGAAATTGAGAAATTTCAAACTAAACGAACATATTATTGGAAGAATTCGAGTTTTTCATTTTTACTGTCTTCTTTTGAATACTTTCCTGTAATACCTGTGGGGTCAAAATGGTCACCACACACCAAGATGAATTCTTTGAGGGGTGTACTTTCCAAAATGGGGTGACTTATGGGGGGTTTTCTCTCTGCTGACACTACAGGGGCACTACAAACGCACCTGGCGCTCAGAAACTTCTTCAGCAAAATCTGCATTGGAAAAGCTAATTGGCGCTCCCTTCCTTCTGAGCCCTGCTGAGTGCCCATACAGTGGTTTACGCCCACATATGGGGTACCGTTGTACTCAAGAGAACCTGCATTACAAATTTTGGGGTGCTTTTTGTCTCATATTCGTTTTGAAAATGAGAAACTTTAATCTAAACGTATATATTATTGGAAAATTAAAATTTTCAATTTTTTTACTGCCTAATTGTGAATACTTTCCTCCAGCCCCTGTAGGGTTAAAATGCTCATTATACCCCTAGATTAATTCTTTAAGGTGTGTAGTTTCCAAAATGGGGTCACTTATGGGGGTTTTCAGGATACCAGACTTCTAAATCCATTTAAAAAAAGAACTGGTCCCTAAAAAAATCAGTTTCACGAAAATGTGATAATTTGCTGATAAATTTCTAAGCCCCATAACACCCTAAAAAAGTAAAATATGTTTACCAAATTATGCCAGAATAAAGAAGACATATTGGTAATGTGACTTAGTAACTAATTTATGTGCTACGACTTTCTTTTTTTAGAAGCAGAGAATTTCAAAGTTCATAAAATGCTAATTTTTTTAATTTTTCATGATATTTTGATGTTTTTCACAAAAAACACACAAAGTAGTGACCAAATTTTGCCACTAACATAAAGTGCCATATGTCACGAAAAAACAATCTCAGAATTGCTAGCATACGTTAAAGCATCACTGAGCTATAAGAGCATAAAGTGAGACAGGTCAGATTTTGAAAAATTAGCCTGGTCATTAAGGCCCAAACTAGCTGCAGCACAAAGGGGTTAATTTTACTGTGGATCCACAGCAAAATCTGGAGAATTTGGGTACTGGGGAATTAGGGAAAGCTGAAATAAATCTGCAACATCAAGCGCCATACTTCAAATACTTAAAGTAGCTCTTAAACTCCGCCAAAATTTATTTTTTAATATGTTATTATTACATAAGCAAAGTTGGACAAGTTCCTAATGTACACTAATCATGAGAAATGCACATAAAGTGCTATTTCCCTAAATTAGTAGATCAGACAAGCTTCAATCTCTCTAAAAAAAATGTGACGTCACAAATCGGGTTTAATTCATATGAAGTGTCCAGCGGGGGGTGCAGTATATGGAGAAATTACATTGTGTTTGCTTTCCTGTACTTTATTCACAAACTTCAGCTACTGTGGCCCCCTCAACCTGACAGGAGCCCTGTAGTGTAAACCCCCCCCAAGGACCCCCAAACTCCCCCCCCCCCGGCCACCCCATCCGCATCACAAGTGCCAGCATCTCCTTCCACAGCACATAGGACGGGCTGCTGACACTTGTGGTGCGCCCCCCCTGCTCACCTCCCCCCCTCCCCGCACTGGGAGCCCCCATTGAAGGCATCCCCCCATAAAGATGCCGGATGTACTGTAACAGCCCGGTCATCTGTGCTGTGGGTTGAACGCTGCTATCTGCTGTCTCTCTTCCGCTGAACATAGTCATTTACTGCAGCGGGAGATAGACAGCAGGGAGGGAGACAGGAGGTGATGGTTCTCCTAATGCAGTTTGGGCAGCCGGGGGAGTTTGGGGGTCTTTAGGTGGTGGGGGATGCCTTCAATGGGGACTCCTGGCTAGGGATGCACGATGCACCAAAAAATCGATACTACTATCGATATTTCGGGCAAAAAAACGGTTCGGTACCAGGATTATCTGGTATCGATACTTTATGTTAAGCTGCCTAATAACGCAGGTTAACATAAGGTATAGCGCAGAGAACACGGCCGGCGGCTAGCTGAGCGCCGGCCATGTTCTCTGAGTGCTGCCCCCTGCCCCCTGGCGTCACCTCCTTGACCCGGCCCCCTTCCTCCGCTCACTGCAGGGATAAGTTATAGCCGGCACACAGCCATCGCTTGTGCCGGCTATCTTTGTAGATGCCGCTGTCACACCTGACCTCTCCTGATCCGTTCCAGAAGCAGTGGGGTCGGCTACTATGTGTAGCAGACCCCCGCTGCTAATGACCCTCAGCCCACTGCAGTCCGTCCCACCTCAGCCTGTGTGGAGTTATAGTCTGTACCCCCTGGTTGCTGTATGTGCGTTTTTTCCAGGTTAGGGGAAGGTTGTACAATGTATTCTTAGGCTGAGACATAGAATTCATAGACAAGTTGTGGGGTGCCACATTATTAGACTAGCTGTCATTGTCTTGCTGTGGGTTGTCATACAGTGAGGACTGTTCTGTCACTGTACACATCATTCGTTATATGATGGAAATCTCTTAGTGCTATTGAATTCTCGGGTCCTTCAGTTGTTTATTAGAACTATAGGACCCGAGTGACAAGAACTTTCTTATACTGTACTTCGTGTCCAGCCCTGATATCAGCTGGGTGAAACTCCTGTGTGCAGAAAGATCTATGTACACAACCAGTATAATGAAAAGAGGCAATAGCAATGTTCATCTGACTCCCTTAAAGGGAGATTTCTCATTGCAAGTAAGTCCCTTGAAGTTTAAATAGAAAAATAATAAATGTACTAATATTCTCACTAATGGAAATTTACTCTGTTTACTGCTGGGTATGTTGGCACATTGTCACCATAATGAGGCTATGTGACTGTGGCACAACACTATATCCTTTATATAGCACCAACATATTTTTTTAGTACTGTACAGGGATTGATTATCACTCACAGCGATCCTCCTGGAGTTTACAATACTGTGTGTGAACATGCACCTTAACATGCGCACACATCCTGGCTGTAAATCTATCAGATGCAATTTAGGTGCATAGAAAGATGCTTTAATTGGCCGAACGCAGTCAGATAATGATTGGCTAATTTCCCATATGTGCACTTTTGAGTCCAAGTCAAAACAACCTGAATATAGTCACTACCCCCAGCATAGCCTGATAGCTGAAATGTTACTAGACTACAGCCCCCAGCATACCCTGATAGCTGAAATATTACTAGACTACAGCCCCCAGCATAGCCTGATAGCTGAAATATTACTAGACTACAGCCCCAGCATAGCCTGATAGCTGAAATATTACTAGACTACAGCCCCAGCATAGCCTGATAGTTGAAATATTACTAGACTACAGCCCCAGCATAGCCTGATAGCTGAAATATTACTAGACTACAGCCCCAGCATAGCCTGATAGCTGAAATATTACTAGACTACAGCCCCAGCATAGCCTGATAGTTGAAATATTACTAGACTACAGCCCCAGCATAACCTGATAGCTGAAATATTACTAGACTACAGCCCCAGCATAGCCTGATAGCTGAAATATTACTAGACTACAGCCCCAGCATAGCCTGATAGTTGAAATATTACTAGACTACAGCCCCAGCATAACCTGATAGCTGAAATATTACTAGACTACAGCCCCAGCATAGCCTGATAGCTGAAATATTACTAGACTACAGCCCCAGCATAGCCTGATAGCTGAAATATTACTAGACTACAGCCCCAGCATAGCCTGATAGCTGAAATATTACTAGACTACAGCCCCAGCATAGCCTGATAGTTGAAATATTACTAGACTACAGCCCCAGCATAGCCTGATAGTTGAAGTGTTATTGCCCAAACTATAAAATGATCACATTCCTGGTCTCGCACATTAAACAATGTAATCACTAAAAAAACCAAGTACCAATTTGCTGATTTTTGATCACCTCACATCCCCCCAAAAAATTCATTAAAAAGTGATCAAATGGGTCACATATATACAAACGTGATACCAAATAAAACTGCAGTAAAAAATTAAATAAAAAAATAAACCGGTGTCACCGTAATAGTGCAGACCTGAAGACCTTAACAGCGTCAAAACAGTTTGAGGGTGGGGTTATTATATTCGCTGTCTAGGGGGCATTATATTTCTATCATTGTAGCTTTTTTTAATACTTTATTAAGTATCGAATTGGTATCGAGTATCGAAATAAAAAATCTAGTATTGGTATTGAAGTCAAAATTCTGGTGTCGTGACATCACTACTCCTGGCACGAGGGGGGGGGGGCCCCGAGCTGGGAAGGGCAGCCGCACCACAAGTGCCAGCAGCCCCATTCTATCTGCCTGGGGGGGAGAGTTTAGGGGTTCTTGGGAGGGGGGGTGTTACTCTACAGGGCTCCTGTCAGGTTGGGCTGGCCGCAGTAGCTAAAGTTTGTGAATAAAGTGCAGGAAAGGCACCATTCTCACTCTCACAGTGCTGTGTCCTGCTTCTACCATTCAGAATACTGACGGACCTGTGGAGCTCGTCTGGTGAGATGTGCACTTTTTGCAGTTTACATTACTCTGGGGCCACTTAACTTTGGGTATGGAACTGTTGTACACCTCCTCCATTTTGTGTTGGTTTTGGACACCATTTGATCAGTTATGTTTCCATGAATATACATTCCAGAAACCCTGTTTTTCAGGAAACTAGACTTATATACATTTCAGAACAAACAGTTTGGTCTCAGTTTATAGTGTCACTTATTCCAGACTCAGCTCTGCAGGTAATGTAATATTTCATTGCTTTATCCATTGCTTGTAATATTTTATCAAAATGATAATGGTTTGTTCTTTTAAGTGGTGGAAGAAGGTTTATGGGGCCACGAGTCAGATACTACTTATAATATATACTTATTAGGTCCTCCTTGTAGCCACCCTGGTGTTAGTGATTGTTATTACATGGCTTTATCTTTTAGACAGCCTTATATTTCACTGTTATTGGCCGCAAACCAAGCGTGTCAGTCTGCAAGCTTACTTGCAGTGTCTTTACATGGAACAACCAATGGCTGGGTCGCATGACCGATCATTGAATTATTTGTGCAGCCATATAAATACATTGCGACATGCAGGGGTTAACAATAAATTTTATGGCCGAACAAAACACAAAACAGCTGATGAGTAGGTGTTTGCTCACTCATCAGCTGATCTCTGGAACTTTCACACAGGTCGATAATCAGCTGAATTGTTAGCGATAATCAGTCCGTGTAAAAGGGTCTTAAAGGGGTACTCTAGAGAAAATTGTTTTCTTTGAAATCAACTGGTTTCAGAAAGTTATATAGATTTGTAATTTACTTCTATTTAAAAATCTTAGGTCTGCTTATGCTTATCAGCTGCTGTATGTCCTAAGGGAAGTGATGTTTTTTCTTTTCAGTCTGACACAGTGCTCTCTGCTGCCACCCCTGTCCAAGAAAGGAACTGTCCAGAGCAGGAAAGCTTTCTTAATGGGGATTTGCCACTGCTCTGGACAGTTCCTGTCTCGAACAGGAAAAAGAGAATGGGTGGGTGATTTTTTTTAATGTTATTATTATTATTATTATTATTATTATTATTAGGGAAGGAAGTGTTTTATATATATTTTTTTAATTGATTGCTTATATGGATTATTGCAATACATGTACATTGCATTGATCTATGTACACCACCCTCTCATGGTATAGCCTGCCAAAGCTCTGTTACGGCAGGCACTGGTTGTGTGGTGTCCCACTAGAGGTGTTACTGTTGTTCACACCCTTCGCTAAAGTCTGTATTCTTCTTCTAAAAGTATTCTTCTCTACACTTCAACATCCCAGCAGAGCACATTACTACTTGGGTTGAGACTCTCACGGCACCCTCCTCTCTACTACGCTACCTCAGTACAACTCTACCAACTCTACTATATCCTACTCAGCACTTAAAACACAGATCTGGTGGTTCTATGTTCAATTATTTATTAGAATTTTATAAAGTATAGATCTAAGCCCATCTGTATCACCTGTTGCACATTTGCCAATAGTAAAGCAAGTCAACATTATCTTTGGAGTCTGTGATTATTCATCACCACCTACACAGCATATACACCACAACCTTGGGACATCTCCCCTTCCTGTGGGTGGCGGGTTCTATTATCCGAGAGGGTCATTACACCGCTCTGACCACCTGTGACTACTTTATCCATGACTGCACTATCCCAAGGGACCTGGTAGCAACCCGACAGGACACCAACCACAGGGGAAAAGGGTACAACCGGCCTTACACCTTAAAAGCAGGCTTGCCATCACACCCACTTGGCACTGGTGTCACTTGTCAAAACCTTAAGGTCCATCTGTATCTCGGCCATCCACCACAGAAGTGGCGTCACACTTCCACCTAGCAAGTGACCGGCCGTCCCACTGCTATAACACCTTCCGGGGGAACACCACAGTTGGGCTAGCTAATGCCTCAAGCTCCCTCACAACCTCCCCCCCCCCTGAACACCACAGACAATATTGATTCCAGCTTTCTTACTGTTAAACAACTGCCCTTGGAGTGATCTCCAATGTTGGTCAATACTTAGAAGTGTACATAGCTTTTTCCACACCCGGGGCAAGAAGTTATCCCCTGTACTTTTCAATATGTAAAAAAAAAAAAAAACACCCATACTAACCTGTCAGCTCCTGTGCACTCCACCAATCTCTTCTCTTCCTTCCTGCTCTGACGGTACACACTGTGACATCACAGGTGCCTCCACTTTTGAGATGGAGTTGTCTCAGCAGTAAAAGACTGCTCAGCCGATGCTCTTGGTAGAGGAGATGGGATTGATCAGCTGGGGACCCAAAGATGGAGGAGTAGGAGGACACAGGGGAAGTGCAAAAAGGTAAGAATAGCCTGTTTGTTATGTCAGCCATGGCAGCAACATATTAAAAGTTTAAATTGAGTGGAATACCACTTTAACCCCCCATCCAAAATTAAATAGATGACCCCAGTCAGTAATTAACCCCCTGAGTTAAGTAGTTGTCTCCAGCAGGTATTTAATCCCCCCTCCCCAATTAACTAGATGCCCCTAAGAGGTAGTTAACTTCCCCACCAATTGAGTAGATGGAAGCTGTCAGTAGTTACCCCCCAATAGAGTAGATGTCCCTGGAACATAATCCCCCTCCCCTATTAAGTTTAATCCACCTAGTATGTACTCCCCCGCCCCATTGACCGCCCCTAAGATGCCCCTAGTAGGTCCCTACCAAATAAAAATGATAAAATCCCTCTCCCCTCCGCTTTAGTGTTGAGGGTCTCTTTCTTCTCCTCCGCTCTGGCCCCAGGAGTGGCACAGGTCTTCTCCTGCAGGCAGCAGAAAAGGAGTGCCTGCTCCTGTACATACATTATGAAGCATGCTAGAAAATGTACATAGAGAAGCAGGGATTTCAGTTTCTATACTATAAAGTCGTGATACAATAAAGTAGTGATGTATACATTTCATGCATCACCACTTAGTACCACGTAATGCCTATAAGAATTTTGTAGGGAGGGGAGCCAATACAGCATCCCCTTTCATCTGTTACAATCACACAGGATGCATAAGACTGACTCTGTTCTCATCTTAAGGCCCTATTCCACGGAACGAATGTCGTTCGTATTCGGCCGATATCGGCCGCTACGAACGATAATCGTCCCGTGGAATAGAGTGCAACGATCAGCCGACATCGTTCATGTCGGCTGATCGTTGCAGTCGCTTGTTTTTCAACATGTTGAAAAACAAGCGACTGATACAGCAACGATCTGCTGCCATCGCTCCGTTGAATAGGAACATCGGCAGCAGACGCTGCTGTATCCTATGGGCTGCCCGGACGATCAGCGATCCTCCGAGCAGCCCCCCCCCCCCCCCCCCCCCGCAGCTCCCCACCGTCCCTCCCGCACTCACCAGCTCGCTGCTGCCGCGTTGAATAGCGGCGGCAGCGAGCGGGGAACGAGGAGCAAACGAGCGCTGAGAGTGCTCGTTTGCTCCTCTAAACGACCGGTGGAATAGTGGCATTAGCGATGTACTCAGAAGCGATGATAAGTGGAATACTGGCCACGGTGGCAAGGCAGGCACACCATTCATTGCAGGGAGACTTCATCCACCTTCTTAGGATCGGCGGTGGTCATAGAGGTTGGACCCACAAAGATCAGCTTGTTATCCTTTATTCTATGGATAGGTAATAACAATTTTAGATTGGAATACCCCTTTAAATAACAGAAATAACAGAATTTAGTAATTCTTATCTTTTTGTGTCATCTGGAGAAAATATAAAAAAAAAAGAAAAACTTGCTGTTCACTTTTTAATTGATTTCTAATAAGATAGGCCATGTTTAAACAACGTAAGTTTTGTATTAATCAAGGCGGTTGTTGCCTATTTACAACAGCGATTAATGCAAAGCTTGCGTGCACTGCAGTCTAAAGGGAATCCCGGCCAGAGTGTATACACATAGTATACACTCCGGCCGGGATCCCTCCGGCCGTACTCTCCCATTGTCTCTCCGTACACGGATGCGCCCGCATCTCAATTTAGCACAAATGAAGATCATCCGACCGATACTGCACTACCGGCCGGGATAATTTTCACTGACACCGCCCCATTCTGTGATGCAGCTGGGTCACAGAACAGCCGGTGTTTCACGTAGTGTGAACCCGACCATAAAGTTGAGTAAAATATTTTTTAACTTGTTTCACCTAAAGTAATTTTTAGTTTTTTTTATATTTTCATTGTGTTTTCACTCAAATAATTGTGCCCCACTAGGGTGATAGTAGAGTGGGGGCATTTTAACATTGTAGTATTTCTTATTACCCGGCCTAACTGGAACTAACATTGCAAAGGTGATTTTGGTCTGACTGCCCAGGACAAATATAACAACCCTTTTGCTGTAATATATAAATAGTGCTCTGTATACAATTGATAAGACAGGGACGTGAATAAAACATTTCTATCTTCTCTTATATATTACTGTAAAACTTCACATAAGAAAACACAGCTATTGTAAAGGTGTATGGTAAGCAGGGTTTTCTTACAGATTATTCATTGGGGCCCAGGAGTTTCAAGCTGTAGTTGATGGTGTAACAAGGGTTCCAGTGGGCGCACTTGTCATTAGTCTGTGTTGTTTAAAAGAACTTTTACAGTAGACTGTTTGTTTTATGCCTCATGCATAGAATGTATAGATATTTTCCACATTGTTTTAGGTTACTATACCTGTGTAGCAGGAAGTGCAATATTTTGTGGAAAAGTACACACACTGTGCAAAATACACATACCTCTTGGGGTGGAGTGTTTTTATTTATTTATTTATTTATTTTTTTCTCTAAAAATAGAAAATGTTCCCTTCACTATTTGAAAGCTGCGAGCGAGTGGTCACAGTGTTCCCATTTACAGTAAGGGGGAAAAAACACTTTGATGGGAAAACACAACAAAGGCCATCAGTAACCTAGTAACAGTCCTGTAATTCACACTATAATAACACCTTCAACCACCCTGGCACTGAAATAGAGAGAACAGAGCAGTAGAACATGTTCTACTTTCTATGTCCCAGATCTGTCACATTTCTAGTAAGGAAAAAGAAGCAAATTACCCATCCATGTATACTGTATTATAAATGTAAATTTTTTGTAAAATTCTACTTTTTTAAATATTTTTTTTTCTGTTGATGGCCCATATATTACAAGTTGGGTGCATTAGACTTATTACCACTTGGGGAATATGATTGAGGATGTGTCTTTATTTATGTACTGTATAATAAACTACATGTATTTTTGGAGTATTTACATTGATCTCTCTGTGTGATACTTGATGCAAGAGCCACATGCATGGATAGACATAAACAGACTCATATTAGACAAATGTTGCAAGGGCATTCCAGGTTTAAAGGGAAGCAATCAGCCCAATTGAGCTTATTTGGTTTCCTGGAGTACTGTATGAAGCTCCTGTGCAGCTTGCGTCAGGTATTGTACGTGGCTGCAGCAGCAGCTTTATACCTGAGAAAATGAAGTTTCATCCTCCTTCGCGTGACAGGGAGAGGTACGGCAGGTAGTCATCTGGGTGACTCTGTCTAGTCACCGCTCTCTGCCTGTCACTCATCCCCACCAAGTACACTGACAGATAGAGAGCTGAACGCTGCACAGGCCGCAAGCTGCACAGGAGCTTATACCGTGCTCCAGGGAAACACTTAATTGGGCTGATTGGTGTTAATGTGGTTATCCAGGATTAGAAAAACATGGCCACTTTTTTCTAGAAACAGCACTACTCTTTTCTCCAGTTTGGGTGTAGTTTTGCAACTCAGTTCCGTTGAATTGAAATGAGCTCAATTTCGAAACCTTACCCAAACTGAAGACAAGACTGGAAGGAAAGTTTTTCTAATTCTGGATATCCTTTAATGGGGTTGTTCACCATTTTTTCCCCTATAAATCAACTGGTGCCAGAGATTTCGATGCTTATCAGCTGCTGTACATGCGCTGGGCCACTCCGCTGAGGGTAGTAGTAGGTGGTAGTACTGGGTAGGAACCCGGTTAGCCACTTGCCTGATGGTATGTCCCTGTATGGGCACGAGGTATAGCAGCTGTAGACCGTGAACCTGACCAAGCGGAGGCCGAGCAATTCTTTGTTGTCCTTAGTCAGGGCACCAATAACTAGCCCAAGGCCAAGGTTCAGAAACAACGGTAGTTGTGTATTTACTATAACGGTGGTAACTCGTAGCAACAGTCTCTCCGGATGCAACCGGGTATAAGGCAGGCTTGGATAAGGCAGAGTAATGGGTGATGCTGAAATAGGCTGTGAGAGTAACGTGCTGGATGATGGAAGTAGTAATGATACTGAAGTTGAGATGCTGGGCGGAATGAAACTGAGATGAATACTTGCTGTTGATTAGAGAAGATGATGAGAGGAATGACTGAAGATCTTTAGTACAGATGAGGATCTTGAGGACTTGAGAATAGAACACAGCCAGGAACACTTCTGGTAATGCTGCAGCAGAGCACACGTCCTTCTCTCTTAACAGTGGAGAGAGAACACACACGCAACCTGTCCCCCTGAAGGTGGAAGGCAGGACTGAGGTAGAGAGGAAGTCACATGGTATTCCCTAGCCAAAGCTCAATGGCCATTGGGTTTACCATGGAAGCAGGGGCAGTCACGTGACATCCAGCCATTGCATCATCACACCATTAGGACATATGGGACCAAATATACATAAGAAGTACCATACTTGAACACTGGGGGGCGACATAATACCATTAGGCACTGATAACTGAATATGCATGAGAAATAAATGAAATAACAGACCTGAATACTGAGATAGGTGACACAATACACACAGTTTGCAGTGGACCATAGTTTTCCAGAACAGAGGCAATAACATATTGACTGACTCAGATATAAAGATACACTTTGAAGGAAACAGCAAGAGGAAAAGTCTGTTCTGGGACACTGCATACTTCCTGCAGGAAGTGTTGTATTCTTTCCAGTCTGGACAGAAGGAGAAGTTTTCTCTGGGGAATTGCTATTGCTCTGGACAGTTCTGACACGGACAGAGGTGGCAGCAGAGAGCTTTTTGTCAGACTGGAGAGAATACACCACTTCCTGCGGAACATACAATAGCTGATAAGTAGTGGAACACTGCAGATTTTTTGTAGTAGTAAATTACAGATCTCTTGCACTTTATGGCCCCAGTTGATTTGAAAAATTTTTTTTTTTTTGATGAGCAACCACTTTGTTCAAGGTCCTAGAGCATCATACATGGATTCAATGAACACCAAATATTCCATATTTCTATAGTCCTGAAGGAGCACCACAGTGCATGGAGTTCTGTGTGGGCATAGAAAACTGAAGACAGATCCTAGGATGGATATTTATATTTGGCTGAAATATGATGAATCAGTAATTCTGCACCTGTACCTGTCATACATGTGGTCTTAAACATAAGATATTACATTGAGCATATACAGTATACAAATATTAACCTTTTTTTTGTTTCCTACAGGAACCAAAGCTTACATATCATGGCAAGACGTACAGCGACTTATTACATAATTGCCATAATTATTATCTTCCAAGCAATAAATATGTGTGTCCTGTATCTTGGAGCCAAATTTAACACTGCAAGCTCGAACCATAGTCAAGAGAAAGTTCATCTCCTTATACTTTCTACCTGGAGGTCTGGATCATCTCTGGTTGGTCAATGCTTCAGTCAGCACCCTGATGTCTTTTATTTGAAGGAACCCTCTTGGCATGTGTGGAGAACCATGTTTCAAAACTATGTACATGTTCTTCATATGTCAGTAAGGGACTTAATTCGATCAATCTTCAGGTGTGACATGTTTGTGTTTGATGTCTACATGCCAAGCAAAACTGTGTCTGACCTATTCCATTGGGCGTCCAGCAGAGCTCTCTGTTCTCCTCCTTCATGTAGTTCATTCTCTCGTACAGAAATTGTAGATGAAACAGTTTGTAAAAAAGCCTGTGGCCAAAGCCCATTTCAAAAAGTTGAAGACACCTGTAACACTTACAGCCATATTGTTGTGCAAGAGTATCGTATATTTGATTTGACCGTTCTGTATTCTCTGTTAAAAGATCCATCTATCAACCTAAAAATCTTACATGTTGTACGTGACCCACGAGCTATTGCCAAATCTCGGCGAGATGTACGGCTTGCTTTGAATTTTGATAATAAAATGATCCTAAAAGGCGAAAAATCACAAAAGGATGATTTAAATGTATTAAGAAAAATCTGTAAAAGTCAAGCGGAAATATATACAGCAGCCAGTTCTCTAGAACTACCATTTCTTCAAGGCCGTTACATGCTTCTTAGATATGAAGATCTAGTCAGAAACCCTCTTAAAAAAATCAAAGAGATATATTCATTTGCTTATCTTGAACTACCTAAAAACTTGAAACCTTGGATTTATAAAATGACTCGTGGACCAAGTCTTAAGAAGATGAAACCCTTCAATATTACCCCGAGGAATGCTCTGAAGGTGTCTCAAGCTTGGAGAAAAGGGCTATCCTTTGAAATGGTTAAAAAAGTGCAGGCTGTATGTAGAGATGCAATAGACATTTTCCGTTATAAGCTTGTAGATTCAACAAAAGAGCTGAGAGATTTAACCATAGATACAATGCTACCAAGACTTAGAGAAGATTTCATTTGGTTATCCGAAAATAAAAAGGAATGAAGTGGAGTTTTTAAAAAGCTCATTACTCATCAGTCACATCAATGGGAGCAGAGAGCAGACTATGTACTGTAGTGATGGGCAACTGCTGCATTCGCTTTCTTTGACAGTATGGTCTATGTTGATGTGTTGGTGTCAAGCAGGACTGGCAGAAGGCAGCAAAATTCTCCACATGGAAACAGCAGAGGCTGGGAGACATGAGGATGCCGGAGGGCCGGAGCAGACCCAGGACCAGCAAGAAGTGCGTTGGGGAAGTGACTGGTGGCTGTGTTACACTCATGTTGCTTTTAATCTTAGGGTATGTTCACACTGAGTAAAACAGGCGGAACTTTCCGCTGCGGAATCCCGCCTTTCTCAGTATGCCATAGCCCGCCTATGGGAGAGCATGCGCTTCTCCACAGCCGCGATCTCTGCTCAAAGAAGTGACATGTCACTTTTTTGAGCGGAGAGCGGCGGCAGCGGAGGAACGCGCACCCACTCATTCACTCACATCAGGACACTGAGCACAGCGGGATTCAGAATTCCGCCGTATTTGCTCAGTGTGAACATACCTTTACTCTTAACTAACCTCAGATTGTACCGACTTGTTCAGTTTCTTATTAAAAATGCTTCCCCTTTAAAGCCTTGAACATATTTAAAGGTTCAATCATGTTCCTTTGTTTCCTCCAGACTATGCAGATATACATGCTTCAGTCTTTCCTAATAGTTCTTATGCTTTAAACTGTCCACCATTTTTGTAGCCTGTCTTTGGACCCATTCTATTTTATATAAAGTTTATAGGTTCTCAAACTTTTTGTTCGCAGGCCTCACCAGGTGATACATGTTGATGCTGCAGCCTCACCAACAAACGCATACCACTACACAGCACCAGATACTCTCATTCAGTGCACATAATATCCCAAAGCACTAACAGATCAGCACCACAGTGCAGAAATAACTATTGCTCAACCTGTAACACGGACCCTCCTGGGCCCACCTCAACCTCCTTACACAAACTCTCCCAGTGCCCTTCCCAGCCTGGGGCCGCCAGCCCCCTAACGTGGACCCCTCCCCGAAGCCCTTCCCAGCCCAAAGGGTGGACCCTCCTGACACCCTTCCCATCCCAGGCCTCCAAATTGAACCCTCCCATTGCCCTTTCCAGTCCAGCCCTGTCCAAGCCCACTAATGTGGACCCTCCCGGCATCCTTCCCAGCCTGGTCCTGCCCAAGCCCCCTAACATGGACCCTTCCGAGCCCGCCTCAGCCTCCTAACATAAACCCTCCCAGCACTCTTTAAGGGTACTATTACACAGAACGATAATTAGCCGAATCAGCCCTATCTGGACGATTATCGTTCTGTGTAATAAAGACAACGATCAGCCGTTGATATAGGTTCTGACCTATAATCGTTATGCGCCGACCGTGCACCGCTATGTGTAATAGCGGTGCGCGGCCGACGCTGACGATATGCAAACAGGAATACATACCTATCCATAAATTTGTCAGCTGAGACAAGCCGCTGTGAAGCTGGAGCGCGTGGAGAAGCACAGAGTAAGAGGAGCCCTGCAACCTGGATAGTTATGTATACAGTTTAAACAAAGGCTGCAAGGACATCGGTAATGATATCCCTGCAGCCCTTTGTTAAACGATTATCAACCTGTGTAATAGGCCCAGTAAACGAGCACCGATTTAGAAGATCGGCGCTCGTTTAGAGGTATTATTGGGCCCCCATCGGCCCGTGTAATACCACCCTAAAGCCTAACATGGACCCCCCCTCCCCGAAGCCCTTTCCAGCACCCTAACACAGTTCCTCCCTACTCCCTTGCCAACCCAGGCCTGTCTCTGCTCCTAGTGCCTTTCTATAGTAGTGCTATCCCTAAACTAGCATCCTCTTTTATTTACCAATTTAACAAACCTTTTGAGATGTGGTCCTTCAGAACTACTAGAAATTTTATATTTCCACCTTTTAAGTCCCGATAGGGGAAAATTACATGCAGTCATTAGATTGCATACACTGGTCAATGCTATGCTGTATTATTGCCTAAATTTATGGTTGTATTTTGTTACTATTTTACTATATGTAAACATGGCCTTAATCCTAAAAAATTGACTGTAGCTGTCCCAGCTCAATAATGGGAAGAATTCATGGGACCAATATTAGGTTTGTACTGCCCTCTAGTGTTAACTAGACTGTAGTTACTGTATGTGCTGGATGGAAACCATTTTATTAAACTAGATAAAATCATAATTATATAAAGAAATTGCATAACTATGAATACCTAAAAGTAATGTAATAGTTCTTTTTACACCTCAGAACAATCTAACAACTGTGTTGGATTGAATTGCTTTTTATAATTCCCATTGGTTTCTCACAAAGAATAGAGAGATCCTCTGTTACAGTAAGGGCTGCCCTAGGTATGAGAATAAACATCCCCTTGTTTAATCAATGTGAGTAATTCATCAATGCTGTTACACCAGTTTTCTACTCCCACATACAGCTGTGCATTTCAGTAATGCCTAAATACTTTCAAGAAATAGTGTCATATAGTACTCTATACCACTGTATAGTCTCAGTGCTGGAATAACATTGTCATACTGAATAACACCACCAAAGCACATACATATAGGATTCAATTAACAATGCCTATTTACACAAGTGGATAATCAGACAAATAATTGTTTATAAGGATGTTTGTTCTTCCTAAATATTGCCCTGGGATTATCTGTGCAAGCACACAAGTAAACAGTGATGGGCTAGCTTTACACATAGTATTTCTGGCAGTATTTTTTAACCTAAATCATGAGTGGAACTAACAAGGAAAAATTATAATGGAAAGATTTGCACAGTAAGGATACTATTAGACGGGCCGATACATTTGATAACAAATGTAAATGAGCGACGATCTGCTAGATTGGCGCTTGATTACTGGGCCTATTCCACGCCCCGATGATTGTTTAACAAGGGCTGCAAGGACATCGTTACCGATGTCCTTGCAGCCCTTGCTTAAACTATATACAGTACTTATATAGACTTATATAGACTGCTCCTGCGGTCCGCTTCTCTACGGGTCCCACGCGCTCTAGCTTCAGAGCGGCCTGTTAGCTGACAGGCCACTCAGCCAATCACAGGCTGCGGTGGTCCCGGCCTGTGATTGGCTGAGCGGCCTGTCAGCTCAGACAGGATGCTCTGAAGCTAGAGCGTGCGGGACGGGGAGAAGCAGAGCGCAGCAGCAGCCCTAGAGCATGGATAGGTAATGTATATCGTCAGTCGCCGACCGCACACTGCTACATGTAATTACATGTAGCAGTGCGTGGTCGGCGCCCGACAATTATAGGTTCTAACCTATATCAACAATCACCCGATGACAACGATCATCGGCTGATCGTTGTCCTTATTACACAGAGCGATAATCGCCCGAATTGGGCCAATTCAGCCGATTATCGTTCCGTGTGATAGTACCCTAAGGCTATGTTCAAACAACGTAAGGTTCTTCGTTGTTGCCGATTTGAACAACGGCTGTGGTTTATACGAACATTACATTGTGCTGCCTTCTGAGGGATCCCGGACGGAGTGTATACACATAGGGGGACATGTATAAAAAGGCATCAATGCCTTTTTTTAGGCGCAGATGGGGAAAATCAGCGTAAAAATATTCGCAAATGGTATTTTTGCGAATATTTTTTTCGCATCTCACCCATATGCGCCACCTTCGCCAGTGGGGCGGAGAGGGGGCGTTCCAGAGGATGCAGCAGCACGCAGAAGGGCGTGGCCTCTGAGTGCGCCGCATTTATACAGATACTCTGAGCTGATGTAGGTTTCATAATTTTTGCACGGACAGGCTTTGTGCGATCCGCATTTATGTAGAGGCAGTGCGGACATTTGTAACCCCGGCGTTAAAAACGCCGAACTTCATAAATGTCCCCCATAGTATACACTCTGGCTGGGATTCCTAGCGGCGCCGCGAGAAACTGACGCGTCAGTTTCCTGTGGCCGCTATTCAGTGAATAGCAGCTGCAGAAAACCCTGTCAGTTCACACAATGGAGCGTGCGGCCAGAGTCGCATTGTGAGCAGCGGGGAATTCTGATGCGGGCGCGCACGGATGCGCCCGCATCAAAACTCAGCGGCGCTAAAGATCATCCGGATAGGATGATCTTTTCTGAGACCGTCCGTTTCGTGACGAATCATGGTACAGACGGTCTCATACAATGTGTGAACATGGCCTTACTGTGTGTGCAACCCACTCCTGGTTTTGGTTAAAAAAACAAAACCTGACATAAATACTATGTGTGAACATAGCCATGTACTGCTGACAAAGGTCTTTAGAACTTCTCTTCATTCCTTTCAATAGGACTTTCAACACATGTGGATTAACAAATTCATTTGTACTATTAGCTAATGCAAGGTTTGTTGAAACAACAGTGATTATTTAAATGAGCACTGTAAGGTTCCACTTTTCATCCCTCAAAGACCTTGGAAAATTAAAGGTGGAATTTGATTGGTTGCTAGGGGCAACTAAGCCAATTCTACTTTACACCAGTTTAATGACTGTCTTTTTGGAGGGCTGGCATTTTGAAACCACGGACTGCATTGCAAAATAACGGACATTATTTGACCTCAAAATGGCAGACAAATCAAAAAGACGTCCGTCAATCGGCTAAAAAAAAAAAAAAAAAAAGTTGTTTGAACCTAGCCTAACTTTAAAAACATTTCTCATGCTGTACAGATCACAAATCGGGAGAAATGCATTTTAATCGCATGTGCATATGACTGAGACAAACTCTTAATGTGAGTCTATGGGACTGTTTCATGTCACACACACAGAGTGGAAGAAGAAGTGCTCAGCCATGCGCTCTTCCTGCTCATTCTAATCATCAGTTGGGGTCTAAAAACTCAAAACTTGAAAGATCATATATTTTCTCAGTCAATTTTTTTTTTTTAAGTTCAAGGTACAATTTAAATAGCATGTCACAATATAAATAGTTGAGTGCAGGTGTTGTAGGCAGACATTATTGGTTGTGAAATTGGGCTTAACAAATGATACATAAACAGTGTCAGACTGGGCCACTGGGGCAGGGCCCCCGACAGTTACAGTGCTGCCGCGTGCCCCCCATTGCCGCACTGCCCTCCCTCCCCAATCACTCTTGTGACCGCAAGAGTGTCTTGCTTGCGGTCACAAGAGCCAATCTATAAGGGGGGACTACACAGGGGGCATCTATAAGGGGGCTAACAAGGGGCATCTATAAGGGAGAACTACACAGGGGGCATCTATAAGGGGCTAATAGGGGGGCCATCTATAAGGGGGACTACACAGGGGGGCATCTATAAGGGGGGGACTACACAGGGGGCATCTATTAGGGTGCTAACAGGGGGCACCTATAAGAGGGGACTACACAGGGGGCATCTATAAGGCGGGACTACACAGGGGACATCTAAAAGGGGGCTAACAGGAAGCATTTATAAGGGGGCTAACAGGGGGCATCTAAAAGGGGGAATACTCAGGGGGCATCTATAAGGGGGGACTGCACAGGGGGCATCTATAAGGGGGACTACACATGGGGCATCTATAAGGGGGACTACACAAGGGGCATCTATAAGGGGCTAACAGGGGGCATCTATAAGGGGGGACTACACAGGGGGCATCTATAAGGGGGCTAATGGGGGTGCCATCTATAAGGGGGGACTATACAGTGGGTATCTATAAGGGGGCTAACAGGGGGCATTTATTAGAGGGGACTACACAGGGGGCATCTATAAGGGGACATCTATAAGGGGGGACTACACAGGGGGCATCTAAAGGGGGCTAACAGGGGGCATCTATGAAGGAGGACTACACAGGGGGCATCTATAAGGGGGCTAATAGAGGGCATTTATACGGGGGCTAACAGGGGGGCCATCTATAAGGGGGCTAACAGGGGGCATCTATAAGGGGGCTAACAGGGAGCATCTATAAGGGGGATAACAGGGGGCATCTATAAGGGGGGGACTACACAGGGGAATCTATAAGGGGGATAACAGGGGGCATCTATAAGGAGGATAACGGGGGCATCTATAAGGGGGGGTAATGGGGCAGCTATAAGAGGGAATACACATAAGGGCCCTCTATAAGGAGCACAGAGGGTGGCATATACTATAAGGGGGATCACCCACTAAATGAGGGCGTAAAGGGGGCAATACAGATGTGCAGTTTGAGAGAGATGAGGACGGTGAGGAGCGAGGAGCCTAATATGTTTGTCTGGCAGATTCTGTGGATTCGTGGCTCAGAGAAGTTCTCATGATGGCCAAGGGCAGATGGAGAAGAATATGAAAAGGAAGAACTCTGATCAGAGAAGACGCCCCCTGTGAGTCACCTGATATAACTGCACTGTAATGTATATGGTGTATAGACCCTGTGTAGAGTTGGCTCTACCTCTATGTGACTGTATGAGGTGATATTGATCTTTGTACAGAGGATTTTATTCAGTAGTAACGGTTGTGTTAGTCAGTATGTGGTGGTTTTACTTGTTACTTGTTATCTGGTACTGTGTTTTATTGGTTTTAGTATACAGGATTTGGTCAGAAACAGGTATGGCGGTAATATGTATGGGGATAATGTTTCCTTCCTATATACTGGTATAATTAGTAATATCGGCCTTGATATATATCAATAGCATCGCTTGGTCATTAGTAACTGCACTGTAATCACTTATATAGCGTGCAAAGCCTGTGTATTGGTGTCTAAATGGGTCTGTGTATAGTTTGCGCTAGTGTATTGACACAGCCCCCCCGGTCACTACAGTACACTAGTGCCATCATAATTAATCCTGATGCTGGGAGCTCCATGGTCCAGTCCGCAGTACAGTGTTACAGTATGGTGATAATATGGTAACAGTGTGATGGTATGGTGATAATATGGTAACAGTGTGACGGTACAGTCAGGGCCGTTTTAATACATTGGTGGGCCCAGTGCACAGCCCTCAAGAGTGGGCCCCCCCTTACCTTTCTGCACATTGTATAATGTACTGAATTTGCCCCCACACTGTATCAAGAGCCCCAGTACATACAGTAGTTACCTTATAACACTATTTCCACCATACAGTGATTACATATTACATAAAAACTGCACTAAACAAAACAGAAAGATATCACCATTGATACCATTACATAATACCGCCATACCATGACCCCTATCAGTACAAGCCTATAACAGAGTGAAGTTACATCCAGTGACTCACCGGAGGCGTCTTCTCCGATCAGAGTCTGTCACCTTTTCTTTTTCTCTCCATCCAGCGTGGGCCACCTTGAAGTCTTCTCCTGGCTGTGAATCTTCTCTCCAGAATCTGCCAGACAAATATTTTAGGCTCCAACACATACAGTAGTTAGGTCCCTTGTACCCCTATACAGTAGTTACACCCCTCTGTACTCCTACATAGTTACACCCCTCTGTGCCTCCATAGTTTTAAGGTGTCCCTGTAGTATATAGACCCTCATGTGCTCCTCCAGTTATATACAGCCCTCCTGTGCGCTCCCCCATTAGTATATAGCCCCCCTGTGCACTCTCCCCAGTAGTATATAGCCCCCTGTGCTCACCCACAATAGTATATAGCCCCCCTGTGCTCTCCCCCAATAGTATATAGCCCCCCTATGCTCTCCCACAATAGTATATAGCCCCCCTGTGCTCCCCCTCAATAGTATATAGCCCCCCTGTGCTCTCCATAATATATAGCCCCCTGTGCTCTCCCCCATAGTATATAGACCCCTGTGCTCCCCAATAGTATATAGCTCCCCTGTGCTCCCCAATAGTATATAGCCCCTGTGCTCCCCAATAGTATATAGCTAACCTGTGCTCCCCAATAGTATATAACCCCCTGTGCTCCCCCATAGTATATAGCCCCCTGTGCTCCCCCATAGTATATAGCCCCCTGTGCTCCCCAGTAGTATATAGCCCCCTGTGCTCCCCATAGTATATAGCTCCCCTGTGCTCCCCCATAGTATATAGCTCCCCTGTGCTCCCCCATAGTATATAGCCCCCTGTGCTCCCCCAAAGTATATAGCTCCCCTGTGCTCCCCCATAGTATATAGCTCCCCTGTGCTCCCCAATAGTATATAGCCCCCTGTGCTTCCCAATAGTATATAGCTCCCCTGTGCTCCCCAATAGTATATAGCTCCCCTGTGCTCCCCCATAGTGTATAGCCCCCTGTGCTCCCCCATAGTATATAGCTCCCCTGTGCTCCCCCATAGTGTATAGCCCCCTGTGCTCCCCCATAGTATATAGCCCCCTGTGCTCCCCAATAGTATATAGCCCCCGTTCTCCCCCATAGTGTATAGCCCCCTGTGCTCCCCCATAGTATATAGCTCCCCTGTGCTCCCCCATAGTATATAGCCCCCTGTGCTCCCCCATAGTATATAGCCCCCTGTGCTCCCCCATAGTATATAGCCCCCTGTGCTCCCCCAAAGTATATAGCTCCCCTGTGCTCCCCCATAGTATATAGCTCCCCTGTGCTCCCCAATAGTATATAGCCCCCTGTGCTTCCCAATAGTATATAGCTCCCCTGTGCTCCCCAATAGTATATAGCTCCCCTGTGCTCCCCCATAGTGTATAGCCCCCTGTGCTCCCCCATAGTATATAGCTCCCCTGTGCTCCCCCATAGTATATAGCCCCCTGTGCTCCCCCATAGTATATAGCCCCCTGTGCTCCCCAATAGTATATAGCCCCCGTTCTCCCCCATAGTATATAGCCCCCTGTGCTCCCCAATAGTATATAGCCCCCGTTCTCCCCCATAGTATATAGCCCCCCTGTGCTCCCTGATAGTATATAGCTCCCCCATAGTATATAGCTCCCCTGTGCTCCCCCATAGTATATAGCCCCCCTGTGCTCCCCAATAGTATATAGCCCCCGTTCTCCCCCATAGTATATAGCCCCCCTGTGCTCCCCAATATAATATATCCCCCGTTCTCCCCCATAGTATATAGCCCCCTGTTCTCCCCCATAGTATATAGCCCCCTGTGCCCCCCCCATAGTATATAGCTCCCCCTGCTATATAACATTGAAAAAAACAAACACTTTTACTCACCTAGGTCCACGCGTTCCTCTTCTCTTCCCTCTTGTGGCCGCACTTCCTGCAGTCACAAGAGGCTGCACTCCCCATACCCTCGCGCCGACGCTCCAGTGACGTCGGGCGCTAGAGGGATAGTGCGGCCTCTTGTGACCGCAGGAAGTGCGGCCACAAGAGTGAGTGACTGACAGGGAGGGAGCCAATGGCTCTCTCTCTGTCAGTGTCGCTGCTGCTGCAGCGCTGAAGCGCCGCAGCAGCAGCGGACGGGGGCAGCGGCGGACGGGGGGGCCCTGCAGGGGGCGCCATGGAGGGGTAAGTAGATTACCCATCCATGGCGCTCCCCCATGACAGGCTGGTGGCCGGAGCCCTGTGCGACCGCATTGGTCGCACATAGCAACGGCCGGCCTGCTCGGGGGGGCCCCTTTAACCAGTGGGCCCGGTGCACGTGCACCATGTGCCCTCTGGTTAAAGCGGCCCTGGGTACAGTGATAATGTGGTAACAGTGTGACAGTATGGTGATTATATGGTAACAGTGTGACAGTATGGTGATAATGTAGTAACTGTGTGACGGTATTATGATAATATGGTAACAGTGGGCCACAAGGATCATTTCCTTATGTAGGCCCCAGGTACCCCAATGCGACACTGTACATAAAAGCTATAGCTGACCCCCATCCCCCCAAAATTAACCCTAGTCCTGTATTTTTATTACGTTAATATTTTAAAGGGAAACTAATAGTAGGCTAGAACCTGCTATTATGGTCCCATAGGATGAGTAATTTTCTTACCTCAGTTTAGTTAATATGTAAATTAGATGGTTTGGTGCACTGGGGGCCTGCTACGCCTCATGAATATTATAGTAGCGCTCTGCAGTGACATCACAAATATTTTTTAAGAGGGGCAGGTGGACAGGACAGATGGGTGCATGGAGGGTGGTAGTCCTGCCCTCAGTTCATTAGATCGCCTAAATAACATATTAACTAAACCGAAGATTTTGCAGGGCTAAGGATAAAAAAAGAAAATAACCTTTATTCTTAGTGCCCCAGTGCTATGGAAAGATAACATAATATACTCTTCTAAACTGCTGTTAGTTTCCTTTTAATAAGGCATGATGGTTAACCCGTTCGGGACCATGGACGTCACTATACGTTAATTTTTGCAGTGCATTACCGCTCAAGGTCGTACAGCGGGTCCCGGCTGTCGGTTATAGTTGGGCACCTGCTGAAACCAGAGCCAAGCTGGGATCTCAACAGTTGCGACCTGTGCAGTCGCAGCTTCTATAGGGCAGATCAGAGGGAGTATTCTCCCTCTGTTCACCACCAGGGCTGTGTGGAGCGAGCGCACATGCTATGACAAACAGCGCACAGGCTATGACAATTGATTGGCAAATTACTTTACATTGAAGATCTGCAGATTAGGCAATCAAATAGTCCCCATGCTGGAACAGTAAAATAAAGTAAAAAAAAAAACCACACACTTATACACAAATAAAAATATAAATAATGTATAAAACACACATAGTCCTCATAGTCCCCAATGCTATAATAAATGTAGGGCGGAATAAATACACATATTTAGTATCATTGCATGTGTAGCAGGGCTGACAATAAAATTATCACATGATTATATTGCAAGTGACCGCAAAATTTGTAATTTTGTCATGAAATGTGGACATTTTTCACAAAAAAAAAATGTACAGATATTGGCCAAAATTTATGACTAACCGAAAGTGCAATATGTCACGAAAAAGCTATCTCAGAACCGCATGGATAGGTTATAGCATGACAGAGGTATAACCACATAAAGCGAGACTGGTCAGATTTAAAAAATGGGCTCTGGTCCTTAAGGGGTTAATGCTATGGGGTGCATTTCTTTTTAGGTAGGGGTATGGTTTGGGTCCCAACAGTCATAATCTGGACCATCCTTTCAAAATAAACATTGATACAAATGATCAAACTCTGCATAGTCTAAATAATCCATACAATCAATTAATTGCATCAATTAACGTGAATGTTAAAAATGGCTGAATTGCATTGTACCTCTGGCTTGGTCTTTAATGGGTTAAAACAAATGAAATTTTTTGTAGCTATCGCTTTATCTCTCCTAATTGGGTTTGGTTCTCCTCTCCCTTCTATCTAGTGCACACACTTTTTTCTGTTCAGTCTCTTTCACTTTCGTTTTCCTGTAATGCGTCCACTGAGAGGTAAGACTGCTCTCTTCTCCGTAATATAAGGGGTCCATATGGGGAATTATAGCGAGGGATTGATAGGGTTTCAGTCCCTCCAGTCCTACTTATAAAGAAGGTGGACAATTACTACAGCTTTAGTCCTCTAAAGGAATATATTGTCATTAATGCAGTTTGCACATTTTCAGACAATGGGCTATACATATACTGTACATATCTTTAAAGGGATTTTTTCATATGTCTTTACATTGCTTTCTCCTTGATATGTCGCTATGACAGTGCCCATTGAAAGGGATATTCCCATTGCAACATTTATGTCATAATACCAGAATAGGAATACCCCTTTAATTTAGCATTCTTATGGGGAAGTGCCTTGTGGCAGTTTAATGACGTTGGAGCCAACCTGTCTGACAATAGTTAAACTACTGTCCGTTTCCAAGGGATTATAATGTTGTGATAACTTGCAGAATATTAAACACTGCAAGGTATATAAAGAGAAGGGGGATAATAATATTAATAATAATAAAAAAATTTCAAAATGGAAAACAGCCCATAGTCACTGTGTGAATTACATTATCCCCATTATATACATTATTTTTTATGAACATACAAAAAAAACCCAAACAATTGTTCATCGCATAGTCTACAATGACAATTACTGCAGGGTTATTATTTAAAGTAAGAGACTAAACAAAACTGATACGCAGCAACTGGGGGACTTAAAGGGACCATGCATCACACAAGGATTCTTTCTTTGGTGTTATTAGAATCGTTTTGTCTTGCTCTGCCCCCACTATATATATATATATATATATATATATATATATATATATATATATATATATTTTGTCTGCAGATTTTATCTACTGCATAAAAGCCTTCTTGGCACCTAAGTGCACCCCCACTGGTGCATACATGTAAATTTACACATGCATATGTATGGATCTATCTGAAAATCCTTTCATCCTTTCATGCACTTGTTACTGTATCTAATACACTTACGATTGTACAGTCCCGCAGCAGAACACATTTAATTGTGAGTATTGCAACACTTCAAAAAAGATCATCCTCTCAAAAGAAAAAAAGCATATGCACAAAAAATGGTAGCACATCACAAAAATCTTTATTATAACACTGACATAGATACAAAAATACCACATACACATATGAATGTACAGGAGTAGTAAAATGAGGGAGACAACACCCCAAATACTGCTCTACATTAAAAACACTAAAATGTCACCATAAGTCCTGCTGGTGTTCCAGCCAGGGCTAATCTACTACTCTGAATCTGGACTGTATGTACAATAACAAAAATCCAACATCTCTACCTATACAGAGACCCAGTAAAACAAAATATAACCACAACTAATGGAGCATAGGGAAAAAAAAAAGAAAATTGGAAAAGATCACCAGGCACCGGACATGTTTGAGATAATTGATTCTCCTGCACATGGTATGATATTTTTTTCATCTAATCTGTAATTGCTTTCACATGTTGTATAGGTATATATACTATGCCCCTCACTCTACTGCCCACATCCCTGAGGAAGCCGCTAGACGGCGGAACGCGTGGGGTGATTCCTTATCCCATCTGACTCTCATTCTGTTGGACTGTATATGGTGATCTTTTCCAATTTTTTTATTTTTTTTCCTATGCTCCATTAGTTGTGGTTATATTTTGTTTTACTAGGTCTCTGTATAGGTAGAGATGTTGGATTTTTGTTATTGTACATACAGTCCAGAGTCAGAGTGGTAGATTAGCCCTGGCTGGAACACCAGCAGGACTTATGGTGACATTTTAGTGTTTTTAATGTAGAGCAGTATTTGGGGTGTTGTCTCCCTCATTTTACTACTCGTGTACATTCATTTATTTATGTGGTACATTGTATCTATGTCAGTGTTATAACAAAGATTTTTGTGATGTGCTACCATTTTTTGTGCATATGCTTTTTTTTCTTTTGAGAGGATGATGTACTACTTATATGCATTGGTTTAGCACTCCATGATTATTAGTGGTGCCCACTAGCTTCAGGGCCGCCATCAGGAATTTCGGGGCCCCATACAACCAAATTGTCTGGGCCCCCCACATTAATAAAAAAAAAAATTGTTTGTTTGACCCACGCCTTGCTGGGAGGTATAATTTGGTTCAGATCAATTCTAGAGAACTGGCTCATATACCCCATTTTCCCCAGTGGCTTAAAATGTAACCTCTGCTATACAGTTATAAAATTGTAGAAACGAAACTATATTCACCCTTGCAACGTACAATTTATAGCGCGTCTACAAGCCCAGCGGGGCCCATTATGATGGAGACTAAAACTTATACAAGAGTGGGGTAGGGGTTCCCCTGTATTCAGAATGCTGTTGAGTACTAGGCAATGCCCCGTTTGGGGTTATTGAATTTCGAGGGTCTGGGGGGCTGTGTGATTTGTATATGTTCACCAATATCCCCCCCCTTCCCCCCCCCGGTATGCTCACTAACATAGAATATGTTGATAAGGCTAATATAATGAGGCTGTTCCATGTTAGTGAGCATATACAAATCACCCCCCCCCCCAGGCAGACTAGTTTAGCTCACCCAAGACAGTGATAGCTAATACATGGCGGTGAGAACGCTTTCTAGGAGATCCTGTTTGTGCAGCAGAGGTCTCTTTATCCTGCTCTGCATAGACCCTCGAAATTCAATAATCCCAGACGGGACATTGCCTAGTACTCAACAGCATTCTGAATACAGGGGAACCCCTACCCCACTCTTGTATAAGTTTTAGTCTCCATCATAATGAGCCCCGCTGGGCTTGTAGACACGCTATAAATTGTACGTTGCAAGGGTGAATATAATGCACTGCATACAGAGCACAAGAGACAGCTATACAAGTAAGTGTCTATTTGAATTGCACCTTGTTCACATTTAGGTTCTACAATTTTATAACTGTATAACAGAGGTTACATTTTAAGCCACTGGGGAAAATGGGGTATATGAGCCAGTTCTCTAGAATTGATCTCAAACACAGACACCAGCACACATGTATACAGACACCAGCACACATGTATACAGACACCAGCACACATGTATACACACATACAGACACCAGCACACATGTATACACACATACAGACACCAGCACACATGTATACAGACACCAGCACCCATGTATACACACATACAGACACCAGCACACATGTATACAGACACCAGCACACATGTATACAGGCACCAGCACACATGTATATAGACACCAGCACACATGTATACACACATACAGACACCAGCACACATGTATACAGACATACAGACACCAGCACACATGTATACAGACATACAGACACCAGCACACCAGGGCACAATGAAGTTTGAACTTCTGCAACCTGGAGAAATCACCTGATATCACCTGCAGTCCTATGTAACACCACATAACACAGTGGTATCTCTGAGTATAGATCATGTAGTAGATGTCACCTGCAGTCCTATGTAACAGCACAGATAACACAGTGATATCCCTCTGAGTATAGATCATGTAGTAGATGTCACCTGCAGTCCTATGTAACAGCACAGATAACACAGTGATATCCCTCTGAGTACAGATAATGTAGATGTCACTTGCAGTCCTATGTAACACCACAGATAACACAGTGATATCTCTGAGTACAGATAATGTAGTAGTTGTCACCTGCACTCCTATGTAACACCACAGATAACACAGCGATATCTCTGAGTACAGATAATGTAGTAGTCACCTGCAGTCCTATGTAACAGCACAGATAACACAGTGATATCTCTGAGTACAGATAATGTAGATGTCACCTGCAGTCCTATGTAACACCACAGATAACACAGTGATATCTCTGAGTACAGATAATGTAGTAGCTGTCACCTCGGGGCACCCCTACTAAATGATGTTCTACAAAATAAGAAAATTGTCATACAGGGACTCACAGGTGACGTCTTCTTTGATCTGAGGCGTCACTTTCCCTTTTCCTCTCCATCCGGCCCAGACCTCCATGATGATTCCTTCCAGATATGTTTCATCTTTTCAGAACCTGCGAGACAAACAATTTAGGCTCCACACATTTCTAGCAACTTCCTTTCCTTTCTCCCTCCTGTAGGCTCCCATAGTAACTGCGCTGTGTGGGATGCCCCCTGTATGTAGGATCCCCTGCTGTGCCCCTTGTATGTAGGATTCCCTGCTGTGCCCCCATGAGCTAATAATGCCCCTAGAGGTGGCCCCCATGAACTAATAATGCCCCCAGAGGTACCCCCATGCACTAATAATGCCCCCAGAGATACCCCTATGAGTTAATAATACCCCCAGAGGTGCCCCCATGAACTAAAAATGCCCCCAGAGGTGCCCCATATACTAATAATGCCCCCAGAGGTGCCCCCATGAACTAATAATGCCCCCAGAGGTGCCCCCATATACTAATATTGCCCCCAGAGGTGCCCCCATACACTAATAATGGCCCCAGACGTGCCCCCATATACTAATAATGCCCCCAGAGGTGCCCCCATACACTAATAATGCCCCCAGAGGTGCCCCCATACACTAATATTGCCCCCAGAGGTGCCCTCATACACTAATAATGCCCCCAGAGGTGCCCCCATACACTAATAATGCCCCCAGAGGTGCCCCCATATACTAATAATGCCCCCAGAGGTGCCACTCATGAGCTAATAATGCCCCCAGAGGTGCCCCCATACACTAATAGTGCCCCCATACACTAATAATGCCCCCAGAGGTGCCCCCAAACACTAATAATGCCCCCAGAGGTGCCCCTAAAAAACAAACATCCTACTCACCTAATCCGTGCTGTGCAGGCAGCAGCTCTTCCTCCTCTTCAGGCTCCATGTTGCGAGCCGCAGGGACGGGACTTCCGGCAGACGTGATGACGTCACATCATCACGCCTGCCGGAGAGGTCACGTCCCGGCGTCCCATAGGCTGCTGGTATGAAGTGCCGGCAGCCTATGGGAGAGAATACAGGAGGAGGACGCTGACAGGTCCTGCTCCTGTATTCTAATCGCTTTAATGTTCCGCCTGCTCACTGTGCTCAATGTGCGGGCGGAACATCAAAGCGTTCAGTGCATCCCGAGAAGCTGCGCGGCCGCAGCTTCTCGGGATGCTCAAAAACAGGTGGCAAGGGGGGGCCGTGCGGGCCCCCCTAGCGTAGCGGTCGGTGGCCGGCGGCCGGCGGGCCCAGCAGGCCCTCCCCATGTCTCTTAGGGTCCGGGCCCCATACGGCAGTACCACTTGTACTCCCCTATCGGCGGCCCTGACTAGCTTTATATATATATATATATATATATATATATAAAAAGAGATCATATATCCACTTATAGGGGGAAGAGATTAAAGGAGCTGTAACATTTTATTTCTTGATTAAGCTTAGCTAAGCTGAGGAGTAGCGTAACATGGATCTAAAAGGAAATGTGTCAGCATATTTTAGCATGTTGAAGTGTCCTTGTCGTTACAACTTTCAAAATCTAAATCAACAGTAGATGTAATATAAACCAAATTTGCTATTTACATTTATTATTTTGTTTTTTGTTATCATGCTGTAAAACAAAGCTATACTTACTTGTATCCAGGTCCAGTCTCCTGAAGGCAGATTTTTAGTCTTGTGCTTGTTGAAAAAAAAGAGACTAAAGACACGAAGTCCTGGCCAGTACAGAGAGTCACGGCTCAATGTGTCCATCAGTCACATGACTGCCTTCTCTGTGAACGCTTAGATGGCCTGGGAAACACAGGACTATGTGTTTAAACTCTTTGAAAAAAAAAAAGTCAGAACACAGGAAGTGCCATGTTTTCCCTGATAACTAAAAAAATAATAATGAATGTAAACTTGCAAACTTACTTTATATCACATCTACTGTTAGTCTGAGAGGCATAGCATTTTTTATTTTTATTTTTTATTTTATTTCCGTGTACCACAAACTGGAAGTAAAACTGGCTGAGGTCAGTTGCATGAACTTCTTCTTGCTTGGATTCTGTGTCTGCTAAAGTCTGCAAGTCTACCCAGAAGACCACCAACCTGCTACAAAACCACCCCTACACAATGGACTTTACCAGACAGCTGCTGACAAATTAATATTAAACATAAAGATGGTCATCAGATTGGTCCAAAAATCAAGTTTTATTTACAGCTGTAAAGCTTTGAAAGACAAGTCCAAGATACTGTTACGGCCGCGGCGGCGTCCCGCGTTCCGGGCCGCCGCCGCGACCGCTACCTGCCCTATGCAGCAGCCGGTGTCCATAGTCGGGGACCCGGCGCTGCTGTCACCTCGGCCCCGGGGGGCGCCTCACCTCTCCACGCTCCTGTCTCCCGCTGTGCCGGCCGGCGCGCGCGTCCCCGCCTCCTAGGGCGCGCGCGCGCCGGCTGTCTCAGATTTAAAGGGGCAGTGCGCTCCTAATTGGTAGTTGCACCCAATCACTCCCCTATAAATCCCAGCATGCCCTGTCCTTAGTGTTGGAGCCTCTACATGCTTCCCATAGCGTTTGGCCCAGCCCCCTGTTGTTCCTGAGTCCTATCTGTTACCTGGTCCCAGTCCCTGTTCCTGAGTCCTATCTGTTACCTGGTCCCAGTCCCTGTTCCTGAGTCCTATCCGTTACCCGGTCCCTAGTCCCTGTTCCTGGTTCCTGTTTCCCTGTCACTCCATCTGTTCCTGCGTTCAGCCTGTCACGTGCGCTCTCACCTGCAGACCTTTGCCAGTGCCATCTCCTGCCTACTGCTCCTGCCACGCCTCGCCTGCCGTCACCAGCAACCAAGCCAGGGGTAGCGACCTGGGGGTCGCCTGCCGCAGCAAGTCCATCTCTGGTGAAAACCAGCGGCCCCTTAGACTCCGCTCCCTGGTGAGGTTTGTGCCATCGCTGGTGCCGGTCCAGTGGATCCACTACTCCAGGCGTTACAGTAGGCTCCAACCATGGATCCCGGCGAGGTGCCAGATCTCCGTGACGTCGCCAGAGTGGTCGCGCAACAGGCTCAACAAATCCAGAAACAGTCACAGCAGATCCAGCAACTCACTGCCGCCTTACAGCAGCAGACTACTGCCCAGCGCACACCATCTCCTGACGCTGCTTCTTCACTCCGACTGGCTCTCCCAAGCAAGTACTCTGGGGACTCTAAGTTGTGCAGAGGATTCCTGACTCAGTGCACCATGCACATTGAACTTTTGAGTAGTCAGTTTTCCACCGAGCGCTCTAAAGTGGCTTTCATCATCAGCCTATTAGAGGGTAGAGCCCTGGCCTGGGCCACGCCACTGTGGGACCGTGATGATCCTGTTGCTGCCAATCTCCGGGCCTTCCTATTCGAGTTTCGCTCCGTCTTTGAGGAACCTGCCCGTGCTTCTTCGGCCGAGACTGCTCTCCTCAACCTCTCTCAAGGCAGCTCCTCTGTCGGTGACTACGCCATCCAGTTCCGCACCCTGGCAGCTGAATTGGACTGGAACGAGGCCGCCCTGTTGGCCACCTTCAAGAAGGGCCTGTCTAGTCGAGTGAGAGACGTGCTCGCTGCCCGAGACCTGCCTACCTCCCTGAACGAACTCATTCTACTGGCCACCCGAGTTGATACTCGTTTTTCGGAGAGGGAGGAGGAGGTTCGGCATGAACATTTACTAACCCATTCCCGTCGCCACCCCCAGCTGGCGCCGGTTTTCCAGAATCCTGACCTTTCGATGTCCCAGCCCTCTCCTGAGATTCCTATGCAGGTGGAACGGGCTCACCTGACGCCTGATGAAAGAATCCGGCGCCTGGAGCAGAATCTCTGTCTCTATTGCGGTGGTTCCGATCACTTCCGGCTGGGATGTTCCCTACGTCCCCAAACATCCGGAGGACGCTCGCACCTAGGTCCGGTGGGACAGGTGTCCCTAGGTGCGAATGCCACCATTCCAAGTCTGTCTATGCCTGTTTCCATCCGGACTCCCTCAGGACAAAATCATCAGACTACTGCCTTCCTCGATTCTGGCTCAGCAGGCAGTTTTATTGCGGCAACATTGGTCCAAAGATGGCGGCTACCCGTGACCCGACTAGCCAGGCCCCTGACTATCTCCTCGGTCACGGGCGAAATTCTTACCGACCGTGTGTACTACCAGACCGCATCTTTAGTCCTCCAGGTGGGTCCTTCACATCAAGAAGAGATATCCTTCTACGTCCTGCCCCATTCTTCCCCCGCGGTCCTCCTGGGACTCCCGTGGCTACAAGAACATGCCCCTCAGCTGGACTGGAGAACCGGGGAGATTCTCAGTTGGGGTCAGGACTGTTCCCACCAGTGTCTCAAGTCACCTCAGACCAAGTGTATTATGTCATTTCCTGTCCCGGCCAAGCCTCTATCCGGCCTACCGGCAGAAGACCAAGACTCGGCGGATGCCTTCTCTGCCGAGGTGTACCCTCTCCCCGTACCCAAGACTAAGGTCGTGTCCTCTCACCACCGGAAGAACTTACAGAAGGTCCCTTGCCACGCTATACCGCCTGATCGCCTAGTACCAGTCGTCACCTCCACTCTTCAGAGAGTACCCCCCGGAAAGACTCATGTTCACCCTGCGCTTCGAAGAGGTATTTTGAACTGGGGACATTCCTCGTTGGAGGCCGGGCACCCGGGAGTCCGTAAGACCGGCCAACGGATCTCTCGCCACTACTGGTGGCCCAGCCTATCCCAAGATGTCAAAGACTTTGTGGCTTCCTGTGCCATTTGCAGGCAAGACAGAGGGGGAGGCCAAAGGGGGGGGGTACTGTTACGGCCGCGGCGGCGTCCCGCGTTCCGGGCCGCCGCCGCGACCGCTACCTGCCCTATGCAGCAGCCGGTGTCCATAGTCGGGGACCCGGCGCTGCTGTCACCTCGGCCCCGGGGGGCGCCTCACCTCTCCACGCTCCTGTCTCCCGCTGTGCCGGCCGGCGCGCGCGTCCCCGCCTCCTAGGGCGCGCGCGCGCCGGCTGTCTCAGATTTAAAGGGGCAGTGCGCTCCTAATTGGTAGTTGCACCCAATCACTCCCCTATAAATCCCAGCATGCCCTGTCCTTAGTGTTGGAGCCTCTACATGCTTCCCATAGCGTTTGGCCCAGCCCCCTGTTGTTCCTGAGTCCTATCTGTTACCTGGTCCCAGTCCCTGTTCCTGAGTCCTATCTGTTACCTGGTCCCAGTCCCTGTTCCTGAGTCCTATCCGTTACCCGGTCCCTAGTCCCTGTTCCTGGTTCCTGTTTCCCTGTCACTCCATCTGTTCCTGCGTTCAGCCTGTCACGTGCGCTCTCACCTGCAGACCTTTGCCAGTGCCATCTCCTGCCTACTGCTCCTGCCACGCCTCGCCTGCCGTCACCAGCAACCAAGCCAGGGGTAGCGACCTGGGGGTCGCCTGCCGCAGCAAGTCCATCCCGCCTTGCGGCGGGCTCTGGTGAAAACCAGCGGCCCCCTAGACTCCGCTCCCTGGTGAGGTTTGTGCCATCGCTGGTGCCGGTCCAGTGGATCCACTACTCCAGGCGTTACAGATACCAATCAAGACTAGACTGTATATTAGCATACTATATATTAGTCTAGTCTTTTTAGGCCACTCCTATGAACATCTAAATCACTGTTTGACACTGCGCATAGTTTACCATGCAGAAATGTGCATAGTTTTTATGTTTTATTTATGCAATCAGCATATACATATACACAAGTGGTTTCAGGTTTTTCCATACAACACACTATAATATTCTAATATACAAATGTGATGTTGGAGATGGTAGTATGGAGTAGAACTGAGCCTTTTTTTCACAGCTGACAACTGCTGGCAGGAGCTGGTATTAGAGATACATCTTGTCCTAACCAATTAAAGGGATTATCCAGTGCTACAAAAACATGGCCACTTTTCCCCCTCTCTTGTCTCCAGGTCAGGTGTGGTTTGCAATTAAGCTCCATTTACGTCAATGGAACTGAGTTTCAAAACTCCACCCAAACTGGAGACAACAGTAGGGGGAAAGTGGCCATGTTTTTGTAGCACTGGATAACCCCTTTAACCTCAGTAGTCAGTAGCATAGGCCCCGTTTTGTCACCCATGTGTCACAAAAGCAAGTGGTTAACAATGCACTTAGGGGCTGAATAAGATCCCTGAGGCCTGCCATCATCATACTCCTAGTACACCTCACCAGTTGTTCATAAAAATTAAACATTTAGAATATCCCATATTATCTATCCTGCATGGTAAACACTGTAATATGCCCCAAAATAATTCCAATAAAACACTGCATTACATACTACAAAAAAACACTCTCACACTGATCCAGTGAAAAATACACTATTCTGAGTCTCAGAACATGGTAATCCAAAAAAAATTTTTTAAGTTTTTCTTTTAAGTGTTTTAAGTAGTCAATCATAACACATGGAGAAAGCTATAAATGAATTGTTGCTGTAATTAAACTAAGATACAAAATAAAAAGTTAAAAGTTGTTCAGAAAAAGATTTTACATTTCGGAGCGCTCAGGTAGGCAGTACTCACCTTCTGACAGTGCCCTGCTATTCCAAAGGGGCAGATCCTGCTACTCTGAGCATCCTGTTCTCAGTCTTGACACATAGAAAGTGCCCAATCAGCCAATCAGAATATCCTGTGTATCGGAAGGGAAAACAAGGATCTCTGAGCAGTGAGAATTGCACTATGGGAATGATGCTGGTCGCGGATCAGCGCAGGGGGTGGAGTGATGGATGGTAGGAAATTATTTTGGCAATGGAAGACTGATTCATGAGGATGAGGATTGAGCAGGCAGAGCTTCATAATAACATATAATGCAGTGAAGTGAAGCCACTGTACATGAGTAGGTTACACTTTATTAGCAATAATGTGTTTATCTAAAAATACCCCTTAAGGGTGCCTTCACACCTACCGTATCGCAGTAGAAAATCCGCTGCGGATCCGCAGCGGATTTAACTAAATGAATGAACACAGCACTAAATCCGCACTTACAAATCTGCTGCGGATCCGCAGCGGATTTGACAGTGCGTATTTAATGCTGTGTTCATTCATTTAGTTAAATCTGCTGCGGATCCGCAGCGGATTTTCTACTGCGATACGGTAGGTGTGAAGGCACCCTTAATCGTTAAAACATTTGCCTCATTTCCATTAGTATACATTTTCTTTGTGCATTGATATCATGATGTGAACAGCCTCTAACTTTTTACCATTGATATGAAACTGAAAGCACACACAGCATACAGCATATTGTCTGAGCACATGTGGACGACAATTCATCTTTCCTGTATGCTTTAAAGACTGAACAAAAAGTAAGAAAAACATACTGAAATGTTTTGTTTTCTGTTGGTAATTCTGTTTGTTTTCAAATATGCCTAAAGGTTCTACTTGGATAGTCAACGTAACAAAAGCTCACACCCATATTAACCATGAAGGGGGTTTCCATCTTTTTCTTACTTTCTCTTTTAAGGTAGTTCTTTTGGCTTGGCTGTGAATAGAGAAGCATACACCACAGACTTCGCATAATAAAGTAAAAGTAAGTAAAACTTCAATGTGACTATTGTATTGATGTATATAAGATAGATAGATAGATAGATAGATAGATAGATAGATAGATAGATAGATACACAGCAGTCCAATAATCAGTTCATCATAGGTAAATATTACAAATGCTACAAATATACAATACAGCATGCATATGAATACTCCATTTATATGCATAATATATCATGTGTAATCACTAATCAGTTTACTGCATAGTAAAAGTCATAGTAATATCATAAAAAGAGATGAGCGAACCTTGAGTATGCTCGAGTCCATCCGAACCCGAACGTTCGGTATTTGATTAGCTGGGGCTGCTGAAGTTGGATAAAGCTCCAAGGTTGTCTGGAAAACATGGTTACAGCCAATGACTATATCCATGTTTTCCACATAACCTTAGGGCTTTATCCAACTTCAGCAGCCACCGCTAATCAAATACCTAATGCTTATGATCGGATGAACTCGAGCATGCTCGAGGTTCGCTCATCTCTAATCATAAACAATAAAGTGTAAATTCATTATTGCATGATTAAATATGATTAATACTTGTTAAAAGGGAAATCCAGATAGGTTCTAATAAAAATACAGTAAGGGTGGATTCACACGTACAGGATCCGCAGCAGAATTGATGGCGCAGATTTGATGCTGCAGATATCAATGTAACTAAATAACTGAACACAGCATCAAATCTGCTGCAGTTCCTGTACGTGTGAATGTACCCTAAAAGTTAAATATATGTTTGTATATAATGTATTACCATGCCTGCACAGTTCAGCTGCACTGGTAGTTGATTGACATTCAGGAAGTAAAGAAAAGTGGCCTTTGTGCAATCCACTTTGTCTCCTGCTCCCTCTGCTCTTCCCCCCTGAGGAGACATTCACATTCATTTTGTTTGCTGAGCACAGACTGAGGATGCAGATGTGACAGGGGTTGGGGAGGGGGTGGGAGTAGGTGAGACATGGGTGGAGAGTGGGTGGGGCATGGGTGAGAGGTGGGTTGTATGGGTCGGAGAAAAATGACGACTTGAGCATATACCACAAAAACTAATGGGAAATGTAGTCTGATAGAAGTGCACAGGAAGAGGAACAGCAAAAGAGGCGGAGTTAGCAGAAAACTGTATCAGAGGAGCAGGACTACTGTAAAAACCCAAGAAGAGTGTCAGGGAGTGTTACGGCCGCGGCGGCGTCCCGCGTTCCGGGCCGCCGCCGCGACCGCTACCTGCCTTATGCAGCAGCCGGTGTCCATAGTCGGGGACCCGGCGCTGCTGTCACTTCGGCCCCGGGGGGCGCCTCACCTCTCCACGCTCCTGTCTCCCGCTGTGCCGGCCGGCGCGCGCGTCCCCGCCTCCTCGGGCGCGCGCGCGCCGGCTGTCTCAGATTTAAAGGGGCAGTGCGCTCCTAATTGGTAGTTGCACCCAATCACTCCCCTATAAATCCCAGCATGCCCTGTCCTTAGTGTTGGAGCCTCTACATGCTTCCCATCGCGTTTGGCCCAGCCCCCTGTTGTTCCTGAGTCCTATCTGTTACCTGGTCCCAGTCCCTGTTCCTGAGTCCTATCCGTTACCCGGTCCCTAGTCCCTGTTCCTGGTTCCTGTTTCCCTGTCACTCCATCTGTTCCCGTGTCCAGCCTGTCACGTGCGCTCTCACCTGCAGACCATTGCCTGTGCCATCTCCTGCCACGCCTCGCCTGCCGACACCAGCAACCAAGCCAGGGGTAGCGACCTGGGGGTCGCCTGCCGCAGCAAGTCCATCCCGCCTTGCGGCGGGCTCTGGTGAAAACCAGCGGCCCCTTAGACTCCGCTCCCTGGTGAGGTTTGTGCCATCGCTGGTGCCGGTCCAGTGGATCCACTACTCCAGGCGTTACAGTAGGCTCCAACCATGGATCCCGGCGAGGTGCCAGATCTCCGTGACGTCGCCAGAGTGGTCGCGCAACAGGCTCAACAAATCCAGAAACAGTCACAGCAGATCCAGCAACTCACTGCCGCCTTACAGCAGCAGACTACTGCCCAGCGCACACCATCTCCTGACGCTGCTTCTTCACTCCGACTGGCTCTTCCAAGCAAGTACTCTGGGGACTCTAAGTTGTGCAGAGGATTCCTGACTCAGTGCACCATGCACATTGAACTTTTGAGTAGTCAGTTTTCCACCGAGCGCTCTAAAGTGGCTTTCATCATCAGCCTATTAGAGGGTAGAGCCCTGGCCTGGGCCACGCCACTGTGGGACCGTGATGATCCTGTTGCTGCCAATCTCCGGGCCTTCCTATTCGAGTTTCGCTCCGTCTTTGAGGAACCTGCCCGTGCTTCTTCGGCCGAGACTGCTCTCCTCAACCTCTCTCAAGGCAGCTCCTCTGTTGGTGACTACGCCATCCAGTTCCGCACCCTGGCAGCTGAATTGGACTGGAACGAGGCCGCCCTGTTGGCCACCTTCAAGAAGGGCCTGTCTAGTCGAGTGAGAGACGTGCTCGCTGCCCGAGACCTGCCTACCTCCCTGAACGAACTCATTCTACTGGCCACCCGAGTTGATACTCGTTTTTCGGAGAGGGAGGAGGAGGTTCGGCATGAACATTTACTAACCCATTCCCGTCGCCACCCCCAGCTGGCGCCGGTTTTCCAGAATCCTGACCTTTCGATGTCCCAGCCCTCTCCTGAGATTCCTATGCAGGTGGAACGGGCTCACCTGACGCCTGAGGAAAGAATCCGGCGCCTGGAGCAGAATCTCTGTCTCTATTGCGGTGGTTCCGATCACTTCCGGCTGGGATGTTCCCTACGTCCCCAAACATCCGGAGGACGCTCGCACCTAGGTCCGGTGGGACAGGTGTCCCTAGGTGCGAATGCCACCATTCCAAGTCTGTCTATGCCTGTTTCCATCCGGACTCCCTCAGGACAAAATCATCAGACTACTGCCTTCCTCGATTCTGGCTCAGCAGGCAGTTTTATTGCGGCAACATTGGTCCAAAGATGGCGGCTACCCGTGACCCGACTAGCCAGGCCCCTGACTATCTCCTCGGTCACGGGCGAAATTCTTACCGACCGTGTGTACTACCAGACCGCATCTTTAGTCCTCCAGGTGGGTCCTTCACATCAAGAAGAGATATCCTTCTACGTCCTGCCCCATTCTTCCCCCGCGGTCCTCCTGGGACTCCCGTGGCTACAAGAACATGCCCCTCAGCTGGACTGGAGAACCGGGGAGATTCTCAGTTGGGGTCAGGACTGTTCCCACCAGTGTCTCAAGTCACCTCAGACCAAGTGTATTATGTCATTTCCTGTCCCGGCCAAGCCTCTATCCGGCCTACCGGCAGAAGACCAAGACTCGGCGGATGCCTTCTCTGCCGAGGTGTACCCTCTCCCCGTACCCAAGACTAAGGTCGTGTCCTCTCACCACCGGAAGAACTTACAGAAGGTCCCTTGCCACGTTATACCGCCTGATCGCCTAGTACCAGTCGTCACCTCCACTCTTCAGAGAGTACCCCCCGGAAAGACTCATGTTCACCCTGCGCTTCGAAGAGGTATTTTGAACTGGGGACATTCCTCGTTGGAGGCCGGGCACCCGGGAGTCCGTAAGACCGGCCAACGGATCTCTCGCCACTACTGGTGGCCCAGCCTATCCCAAGATGTCAAAGACTTTGTGGCTTCCTGTGCCATTTGCAGGCAAGAAAGAGGGGGAGGCCAAAGGGGGGGGGTACTGTTACGGCCGCGGCGGCGTCCCGCGTTCGGGGCCGCCGCCGCGACCGCTACCTGCCTTATGCAGCAGCCGGTGTCCATAGTCGGGGACCCGGCGCTGCTGTCACTTCGGCCCCGGGGGGCGCCTCACCTCTCCACGCTCCTGTCTCCCGCTGTGCCGGCCGGCGCGCGCGTCCCCGCCTCCTAGGGCGCGCGCGCGCCGGCTGTCTCAGATTTAAAGGGGCAGTGCGCTCCTAATTGGTAGTTGCACCCAATCACTCCCCTATAAATCCCAGCATGCCCTGTCCTTAGTGTTGGAGCCTCTACATGCTTCCCATCGCGTTTGGCCCAGCCCCCTGTTGTTCCTGAGTCCTATCTGTTACCTGGTCCCAGTCCCTGTTCCTGAGTCCTATCCGTTACCCGGTCCCTAGTCCCTGTTCCTGGTTCCTGTTTCCCTGTCACTCCATCTGTTCCCGTGTCCAGCCTGTCACGTGCGCTCTCACCTGCAGACCATTGCCTGTGCCATCTCCTGCCACGCCTCGCCTGCCGACACCAGCAACCAAGCCAGGGGTAGCGACCTGGGGGTCGCCTGCCGCAGCAAGTCCATCCCGCCTTGCGGCGGGCTCTGGTGAAAACCAGCGGCCCCTTAGACTCCGCTCCCTGGTGAGGTTTGTGCCATCGCTGGTGCCGGTCCAGTGGATCCACTACTCCAGGCGTTACAGGGAGCTCATAGGTAAGAAGAAACTTGCATTGTCTGGAGTTATTTTTTTGCCCGGAGTTCCTCTTTAAATATATGTATCTGGCTGTTTGATTGTATTACACTGCTTCAATAATGCTCTAACATGGAGCTGAAACTTTGCAGTATCTATAGGTGAATAAATTCATGTTTTCACACACTATTGGACTGCTGTGGTTGCTTTAGAATCCTTTATATTCTTCTACACCTTAGGATCTAGATCTGCTTTTGCATCCTTTCTTCTATTTTGCATTCTTGCTTTCATTATTTCATTATGTTATTTTGTTATACCGATTGTCCAGGATAAATTGATAATTAGCGATTCTGACAGGGCTGCAGGGTGCATGACAATGATGTATACTTACCAGCAGAAGTTGCTGAAATGCTGACAGCTGCGGGGCGGGCTGTGCACCATTCATTCCCTATGGAAACAACAGAAACAACCGAGTGCAGCTACCTCTATTTATTGTGAGGATGAAGGTTCCTGCATCCAGGTAGAGACTGAGTGTAGAGGTGGTATTTCATGTCCATATCACTCTCTAGGTATATGAGAGTCACAAGAACATGGAGGCAATGTGTGACCAGCTTTTTATCTTCCTCTGGATGCAACAGCTGGTAGCAACCACACCTGGCAGAATAGGGGTCAGGGGCTTGTGTTCCCACTGATTAGGATTTTATTTTAAAAACTTTGGATTAAGACCCTATTTTTTAAAGCTAACTGCATAATTTATAGTGAACAGAGGGAAAAACAGTCATATTTTTCAAAAGCAGGTCATATATATAACAAGTATGTTTATTATGTGGAGGGTCATAATCAATAACTGTTGTTATGCTATGCAGTGTGTGCACTGCTGGCTAATTTTCCATTGACTTCAATCGAGTGTGTTAGCATATTGAAAATATGCCAGTGTTTTAACCTAAAATATTACAGCTGTATTTTACCATAATTTTACAGTGTGTGAACATAGCCTTAAAGTAAATGTACCATCAAGTACGTTGCTTTTAGTTTTTTACATGAATAGACCGGTGTGTGGCAATGCCAGTGCCGTGGTCTATTTTTAAACCGTGGCCATTAGAACCAATGGAGCCGCGTCACCGAGGGGAGGGGGCTTTATCTCACTGGGGGCAGGTGGACCTGTCTCCAGTGCTTCAGGCCGGGCCGGTGCCTGGGATTAGACTGCTGCCCAGGGCCGTATTTACCACTAGGCACCCGTGGTCCGGTGCCTAGGGCAGCACCTTTGAGGGGGGCAGCACCAGGGAGCGGGGGAAACAACTTTTTTTTTTGTTTTTATTTTTTTAGTCTCCCACCTCCCGGTCAGACTTGCCAGTAAATCTAGTGTCTTTTAGAGGGGGGTAGGGGGAAGGTATGATCAGGTCTGGTGTGGCGGTATTGTTCAGGTCTGGTATGGCTGTGATGCCTGGAGCTATTAACTACCAATCTACCAATCCTGTGGGGTGAATTCATTCAGACAATATGCAGACTGCTGTAATCATTCATTCAATGTGGAAATTTATGTTTTAAGCAGTTAAAAACCATAAAAATGTGATTCAGACAATGTTTCTACATGTAAAGAAATGCATGTGGCTGAAACCACTCTCCCCCACGATGGGGCGTCTTTAGGTTTTGTGCCTAGGGCAGCAACAGCTTTTAATACGGCCCTGCTGGCGCCGTGTGTGGGAATGGGGCCTCGGTTCAAATAAAGGACTGCAGCAGCGGCATCCCTGCTTCTGCGCCTGTCTATTTATGTAAAAAAATTTAAGCAACGCACCTTCTAGTACATTCTCTTTAATATGTTGTAGCAAGAGCAAACAATTCTCCTTGAAAATATGTAATGAATGCCTTTGCTCATTGTTCTTCAGGGAAATGTATGAGTTTCTTTCTTATATTGAAATACTAGTTGGCCTGCTTTAATGCTTGCAGGTCTATCTATAATCTATACTGTAGTTAATAAAAATGAAAGAGAAATTTTCCACATTCAGTTAAAAATGTACCTATGTTTACAAATGTGACTATGTCGATAAGTGTCTATATTGGGTTTTATATAAAAGCCACTCATTCTCTCAGCCATCAGCCCTGGGAGCCAGTCTAGTACAAAAGCTTAGCACTACTTCTATGAAATAAAAAATGTGAATTTTGGATTCTGCAGATCAGATATTATCATCCTAGAAAAGGTTTTTAGCCTAGTGTTATGTTGTTTAACATTCTATACATTTGACCTCATGTTAAGATGTTGACAAAATGTCATTAAAATCCTTTAAAATCTGGTATTTTTCTTATAGTGTTAGGATGGAAGACACAGGAGAACAAGACGACATAGATATCATCATGTCACAGCTGGTGGACTTTCTTTGCCAAGATGTAGACTGGTTGATTAACAAGGTACAGGCCTTAGTGCCAAAAGTAGATGTCAATCATCATATACCAATAACCAACGATGACAAGGAAAAAGTCTCCGCCATTATTCAGATGCTACGGAAATCTCACACTGTGGCTTGGAAGACACTTATAGAGACCGTCTGCATGGAGTGCGCACTTCCTATGGATCTTGAGGTTCCATTACTTAGTCTAACAGGAGAAGGTTAGCAGCTAAATCTTTCATTTTATTCTATAGGATATTGTTAGAAGGGATTTTTGCATTCAAGGATCAACACAATAGAATTATAGGTTGAATAGAATGGACTGTTTTTTTTTTGTTTGTTTTTTTTTAAAAAAAACCTTATTAACTATTTAACTATGTAACTAGATATGTCAGCTCTCCTGTTTGTCTAAAAAAATAATATCTATTTATACTGTGCAAAACATCCCACAGCACTTACAATTCTCAGGGCACAGGCACAAACTAAACTAGACATTACAGTAATAGTAATAAGTTCACACTACAGGATTTTTTGTGCATCATTGCAGGAAAAGACATTTTTTATTTAAATTTTTTATTTTATAATGCAAATAACAAACCAATACAAATAAGGACACAATACTCAACAATACATATTATTTACAGAATCATAATGCTGTATCCATTACAATTAATATTAGCACAGCGACGGAGAGCACCTAAAAAGTACTAAAGGGCTGTGTTTCCACATTACATTTTGAACAGGGTTATCCAAGATTAGAAAAGCAGTTACTTTCTTGCAAAAAAAAAAGCACCACCCTTGTCCCCAGATTGTGTGTCATCACATTTCAGCTTCATTCAATTTAGTGGAACTGGGATGCAAAAGCACACCATATAATTAGAGATGAGCGAACCTTGAGCATGCTCGAGTCGATCCGAACCTGAACTTTCGGCATTTGATTAGCGGTGGCTGCTGAAGTTGGATAAAGCCCTAAGGCTATGTGGAAAACATGGATATAGTCATTGGCTGTATCAATGTTTTCCAGACAACCTTAGAGCTTTATCCAAGTTCAGCAGCCCCCGCTAATCAAATGCCGATCGTTCGGGTGCGGATAGACTCGAACCCGAACCCGGTTCGCTCATCTCTACATATAATTCATCTGAAACTCTACAGCGTTTCTGAGAGAATCATATCCATCAATGTAATAAGGGAGTTCTCCTCAGTTTCATGGTTTGGGCAGCATGAAACCGTTTACAGGTTCTTAGAGTTGGGTACTGCAATAAAAATAGAAAACAAGAAGATTGTTCAAGTATCATGTAGAACATACTTTTATAGCTTCATTGTAATATTATCAATGTAACATTCATATTTTTGACCCATTTTAGGGTCAAGCGAAGTGACTTGGAAAAGCCATTTCTCACATGAAGGAGGACAAAGAAGAGTGCTAGGTAATTCTTAAACATCCAGTTGCCACTAGCTCAATGTAATTTATGTTATGTTCTAATGTCCTAAATGTTAATGGGTATTGTTTTCTTTTAGAATCGGCAGAACGTTTCAAACAGCAAATCAGAGATTCTTTGCTGGAAAAGTATGGCTTTAAAGATGTAAGAGGACAATGCAACCCAGTGTTTGTTGAGCCTTTGATCAAAGGAACCAAAATGGCCAAGGAGAAACAGCGAGATAGAGATGACCCCGAGAAAAACTCCATTATAGAGGAAATTTTTGACACAGTAAAAACAAACAATCTCTTCAGGAGAACCAGCTTAGTTAGGACACATGTTATACTACTGGTGGGTATGCCTGGCACTGGCAAGACAATGTTGACCCGTAGAATCTGCTATGACTGGGCGAATGGAAAGTTCAGTCAGTTTATGCTGACTTTTCTGTTTGAGTTTCGGCAGTTAAACCTGATCAGCAGACATTTTTCTCTCAGGGAGCTTCTATTCGATTTGTTTCTGATGCCTTACCTGTATTCAGATGAAGTGTATGAATATATCCTCAAAAATGCTATGAAGGTTCTTCTCATATTTGATGGCTTGGATGAATTTTTAGGAAATTTTACAGCCAACTTCCCAACTACTAAACATGACATTTCTCAGATAACTACCATCTCTCAGTTGTTCACGAGCATCTTTCATGGCACAATTTTACAAGGATGTACTGTTATCGTCACTTGCAGGTCAAAAATATTAAACAACCTTCCACTAGATTCTGTAAGCCATGTAGCTGAAGTTCTGGGCTTCGACAAAGAAAGAGTCAAACTATATATTGATGAGTTTTTCTATATGAATCCTTTGAAAGATAAAGTCTTATCTTACATAAGAGACAATAATAAGTTGATGCACATGTGCTTTGTCCCTGCCTTATGTCACATTATATGCGCTTGCTTGGAACACTTGCAAAACACATTGTCCAAAAACTCCCAACTTCCACAGACGATTACACAGTTCTATGTGAAAATGCTGATCATATTCATTCAGAAAAGAATGACACAATTTACGGAGGAAGCCACCATAGTAGAAACATTCAGGCATCTCATTCTTAAATTATCTTCTGTTGCACTTAATGGACTTGATAATAACAAGTCTGTATTTTACACTGGACAAATTTCTGACGACCTTAAGCATTTTGCCACAAGTCATGGATTTCTATCACTTTTTGATGTGAAAAGATTTGACAACTGCACTGATGTTGGTTATTCCTTTGCACACCTTAGTTCCCAAGAGTTTTTTGCTGCATTGCATTTAATGGTTAATGATACAATAACAGAGAAAAAACTACAAAAAAGACTGTCTTTAAAGTCAAGGTGGAACTCGAAGCAAAATACTAAAAATGAGCTCACGGATAATCTTCATATATTTCTTTCTGGGCTGTCATCCAAGGAGTGTCAGCCATTCCTTTATGAGTTAGGGGGCCAAAAGAATCTGATACTAAAGAAACAAAACACCATTATAGAATCTCTAAAGAGAATGGCAGACACCCAACTCACTGGGCCCAAGTTGATCGAGTTGTGTCACTGCACTTATGAAACTCAGGATGAAAATTTAGCTCATCATGTTGGAAAGTTTACAGCTATGAAATATGAGCTGAGAAATTTTAGGATTTCTCCAGTTGATATGACTGCCTTGATGTATGTTGTTAAACATGGATCGTGTTTAGTTTCATTGGATTTTGCTGGATGTCCAATGGAGCTGGAGTGCTTAGACATTCTTGGAAGATGTAAACTCATACAGACTCTAAGGTAAGTTAGCAACTCATGGGAGAGACAGCTGGGAGTTACTAGACCCATATACTCTCAAACACCTGTATCACCTTTAACCTAACATATATATATATATTGATATACATATATACAGTATATATATATATATATATATATATATATATATATATATATGGTGAGCCAAAAGTTCAGGACACCTTTTAATTTCCGAAACGAAAACAGAAAAATAACATTGACAGAGCCAATTTTGATTTGTGTATTTTCGCTTTTTCCTACAGGGCTGGTTGAGGCATAATTTTTTTACTCCAGGTTCCCTAGTTTTTATTAGTATTATATTTTTAATTTATTTTAATATTTTTCTTTTTAGTATTTTTTGTTTACACCATTCATTGTATTGTTATAGCTTAAAGAGTCACTGTCGTATTTTTTTTTTTTTTGCAGAAATCAATAGTCCAGGCGATTTTAAGAAACTTTGTAATTGGGTTTATTAGCCAAATCTGCCATTATCTGCATGTAAAAAGCCTTTTCCCAGGTCCCCCCCTCCTTCCTCTTTTTCATCCACTCTGAAAAATCTGAAAATTGTGACTTGTTGCAGGAGACGTACCCTGTCTGTTCTAGGGAGAGGGGAGGGGGGAGGAGGAAGGAGGGAGTTAGCCGACAGCAGAAAGCAGATAACAGAGGATTACAGGCACAGAGCTGGGTGACAGCTGTAATCCGAGCTCAGACAGGTCACTGGTGACTGTCACAGGAGATATCCCGTGAGGGATTTGTAGATTAACTCTTTGTTGTCCTGCTTTGGTCTTTTCTTTAGCTCTCTCCATAGGAGAACAATGAAGACAGGGGGGAGAGCTTCAAACTGCTTTTTCATGATAAAAATGCATTTTTCGGATAATAAACCCAATTACAAAGTTTCTTAAAATCGCCTGGACTATTGATTTCTGCAAAAAAAAAATTCACGACAGTGACACTTTAATAGAATGGAAAATTGCACACACTGCGATATATAATATGTATATTTGTTCATATAAAATGGTAAAGGAGGGCAATTTTAAAGAAGTCAGGCAATTTTTTTAATGAAAGTATAGTATTGCCCCCCAAACTTTATACATATTATCAATATACACTTATTATAGGAAATGCACATAAAGTGCTTTTTTCCCTTCACTTCGGGGATAAAATGGTGATGTCATGACCTGACTCCAAGAGCTGTGCAGGCTGTGACTGCTGGAGAGGATGATGGCAGGGGGACACTGAGGGACACAGGGCACTGGAGGGACACTGAGCATCCCTCTGCCATCATCCTCTCCTGCAGCCACAGCCCACACAGCTCTGGGAGTCGGGTTGTGACATCACCATGTTATCCAGGTAGTGAAACCTTGATGCAGTAGTAAGTGCAGGGAAAAAAGCACTTTATAAGCATTTCCTGTAATAAGTGTATATTGGTGATTTGTATAACTTTGGAGGGGCAATACAATACTTTAATAAAAATTTTGCCAGACTTCTCCTCAAATTTTTATTGGGGAGGGGCTATGTCATATTTTTAAAACAGTCTATAGCAAGAAAACTCACTGGCACTACTCTCTTCACGGCTAAGACTTGGTGCACCTCGAAATTGGTATTTCCAACCATTAAGCAACATTTGTTAAAAAAACAGTTTAGGGCATTCACCGTTTATATGCAATGTCTTTTTTTCTGGTGATGGATTAAAAACCAACAGGACATCTTAAAGTGGGTGGGAACACCGTAAACTTAGCAAAACAAAACATAGCCTTTTACCTTTTAAGTTATGTTCTGCTAAGTGTATGGCGCCCCAGCCTGCTTTGAGATGTCCTGTTGGTATTTAATGCGTTACCAGGAATAAAGAAGTTGCACATAAATGGTAAGTGTCCTCATATTTTTTTTTAAACTTTTTTTTATCCCCCCCCCCCACACACACTTTTTAAGTCCCCAAGGGAACTTTTACATGCAACTACTGGATTGCATACTCTGATCAATGCTATGCTGTTGTATAGCATTGATCAGTGTATGTGACAGACTGTATGTGAAAATCGCCGAGCTAGACCTACGTTAGTCAGTTAATATGCAATGAAAATGTGGGGGTCCCAATCAGACGGTGTCAGTTCAGCTCCTGTCGGTGACATTTAATTTCCGTGATTGCGTCATTGAAAAGGTAATGGTGATCATGACGGCCGTCATTAACCATAAGTAACCTGATAGCAGCCGGTCCTCACCCTATATGAAGTGAGCTTAGCTCCTGAGCTCGCTTCATAGAGCCCTTGCAGACAATGACGTACTGTACATATACCATGGGTCGTTTAGGCACCGACTTCAATGGCATACATTTAGGTCCATGGTCATTAAGGGGTTGTTGAAAGCAATAATAAAAAATATTGCTCAGTTTACCTCTCACAACTAGGGGAAAACCTCACCAGCAAGATCTTCCTGACAGTTTAAGCAGTGCTCTACAGAATTAGTGCTCCAAAGTGGTCTATACAGTGATCACATCTGTATAGGTGTGTACATGACACCAGTGAATAATGATATAACATATGGTAAGAATATGCAATAGCCTTATGCTGAGTAAGACATCCAGGACCCCATCAAATCCAAGACAATGTATACCTACTGCTTAAGAAATTGCAACACAGCTCCTGTCAAGTTAAACGTGCTACATTGTTGTTCCCTGCACAGCCATTCTTCCTGCCACATTGGTTGACTGGGAATGATGTTGTGCAGGTAAAATTAGTTAAAGATTAGTGAGCTTCTTAAAGGGGTTATCCAGCGCTACCAAAACATGGCCACTTTTCCCCCTCCTGTTGTCTCCAGTTCAGGTGCAGTTTGCAATTAAGCTCCATTTACTTCAATGGAACTGAGTTTCAAAACCCCACCCAATCTGGAGACAACAGTAGGGGGAAAGTGGCCATGTTTTTGTAGCGCTGGATAACCCCTTTAATTTTAGGGGTGAGTGTGGGGCCTGGCAGTTGGACCTCAATGGATTGGTAAGTGTTAGCATATCCTATATGGCAAACCTCCATTAAGCTGGATATACACAGCTGTGGGCTAAATAGGAGTTTGGATGAAATGACCTCTAATTGCTCTCTGTGCATGTTTATTTCTATGGGAATTAAAGAAAATTCTCCTGTGAAATAAGAAAAGATCTGGCATTTAAAATCCAACACATCTGACCCCTTTTCCCTACCATCTGCAGATAAACAAGGGGCGAAAAATGTTCTTAAGTAGAAAACAAGAGGGTTAAACAAAGTGTTAAACAAAGTATACTATTGATAGATGATATATGTCCAGTGCGTTATTTTGTGGTATATAAAGTATGCTGCCATGTATGTTTCTGCATTAGTTTCAGACACCAAAAATATGGCGACCTGTTTGCACAAGCTCTTTCCCCTATGATCTCTGGCATGGAAAATATGAAGAAAATCAGGTACTTTACAGATCACATGCTATGTATCTTTCTATGCGTGCACAATGCTTACCATTCTGCTTGCTTTCACATGTTATCAAAGGGCAAATTACATTTCTTGTCTCTTGATCTCCTATGCAGTAACTATTAATATATGGTTTTATAAGGGGTAATTCTACTGTAAAGTAAAGTAACTTCAGGGTCATCGCTAAAGGAACATTAAAAGTAGAAAATACATTTATGAGCCCCAGAAAATTCCCCCTCCTACTCACTGTCGCTGTAAGACAATTGTATCTGAAACCTCCTGTCTCTGCCCTATCTGCAGTACAATAGGACAGCAAGGCTGGCTTCACATTTCATTATGCAAAAACGGGATGAAGAACCAATTGAAAAACAAATGCATTTGTGTTGATTTCGTTTTTATCCATTTTTCCATTGACTTCCATTATTAGGCTATGTTCACACTACGTAAAAGACCGGCCGGGTCACGGAACGGCCAGCCTCTGCAAAGATCATCCCAGCCGGATGATCTTTCCGGAGGCAGTGTTCTGATGCGGGCGCATCAGCGTGTGCCCGCATCAGAACTCTCATAGCAAACAATGAAGCAAGCGGATTGAGCCGCTCGCTTCATTGTGTGAACTGACAGGTATTTCTGTGGCCGCAATTCACTGAATTGCGGCCGCAGAAAACTGACATGTCAGTTCTTTACGGCGCCGCATGGGATCCCAGACAAAGCGTATACTAAGTGTATACTCTCTAGCCGGAATCCCATAGAAGAATAGGCAGTGTTCCACTCCGTACAAAGTACGGCCGTTGTTGCCGATGGCAACAATGGTTGTACTTTTACGTAGTGTGAACATAGCCTTAAAAAAACGGATCAAAACGCATCTGTTTTGGTTGACCACATTTTTCTGTATGCATAAAAAAAGCATGTGTTTTGATCCTTTTTTTGATCCATTTTCATAATGGAAATGCTGTGGCAACAGTTGGCAACATCTTGATGGTCAGTCATTAAAAGCGCACAGCTAAATGCATCACTCCCCGGCTCACTGCGTTTTCAGTCTCTCAGCTGGAGACAAGCTTCAAAAACTTACAATGGAGAATATCCCCTGCAGCACGCCAGGGGATATTCACAAGCTTCTCCAAGCTCTAACAATCAGCATGGATCGGACCCTTACCTCTCAGAACTTTTAAAATGTCTGTGTGACAGGGACACTTTAAACTAAAGGCTTCCTGCTGCACTACATTTTTTATATATGGAACTTTATTTGCAATTTAAACCAATATGCACATTTATTTCACGTATTGTATATGTGGTATGTGGTAGATGCGAACTTCCCCTCTAAGAAAAGTTAGGACCAACATGTAATACTACACTGCAAGCCCTAGCATCCCTCAAAAATAATAGCTCATTGCTCTGGCACTATCTTTAGAGAATCTGGTATCTTTAAGACAAAACCCCTTTAGTATTCTTCCTTTTATTTTTTTCACCAATAATTAGGCACCTATGTGAGAATATGCAACATGGCTGAAATTCCAAATTTATCTCTAGAATGTTTTGCTGTTTCTGTCTTTATCTATGAAGCATCCCATTTTCCAATGATAAAAATCCATTTTGCTATGAATATAACAATTGTCTGCAATCACCTAACCTTTACCATGTAACCTTTAAGTAGAGCCTTGCTTCATGTCTGTCCCTGCTCATAGACAATAAAATGTTTCCAGTGATAAAATGAAACTCTTTGCTTCTGTTCCTCAGAGTGACAGCGGGGCGGCTGACAGAGGATGGAGTCAGTGCTCTGAGGCGTTCTTTCCTTCTCTGCTCTGCAATACAGGAAATCAAGTAACTCTGAATTATGATATTTACTATATTTGTTATAGTGTGGTAACTTTATGTGCTGAATAGAGATGAGCGAACCGGGTTCGGGTTCGAGTCCATACGAACCTGATCGTTCGGCATTTGATTAGTGGTGGCTGCTGAACTTGGATAAAGCTCTAAGGTTGTCTGAAAAACATGGATACAGCCAATGGCTATATCCATGTTTTCCACATAGCCTTAGGGCCTTATCCAAGTTCAGCAGCCACCCCTAATCAAATGCCGAAAGTTCGGGTTTGGATGGACTCGAGCATGCTCCAGGTTCGCTCATCTCTAGTGTTGAAGTAAGCTGTGTAGGTGACTTTGAATGGTAAGACGTGCTTTCCTGGCCCAATCCAAAGTCCTGTCTCTGCAACGTACAACTTCTTACATTGGATTTCATTACCTGGATGTAAGAAATAATACAGTGAAGGGAAATACTGTGCAGGCAACCTAGATGTAAGAGTATGGAGAATACTATGGAAGTATGAAAATGCTTGTTCTGTTTATTTGTTCTCTTTTTTTACTTGATTTTATGCTTCTCATGCTTATTACATTTCTGCGTTTCCCATAAAAATACAGTGGGGGAGGAGGGGGAGGGGGGGGGGGCTTATACACATACATCAACAATCCAGTTAGTCTATGAATATTCAGACTGTTTTAGATCCTCATACTATTTTTATGACAAGCATCCCTCTGCCATCATCCTCTCCAGCAGCCACAGCCCGCACAGCTCTGGGAGTCGGGTCGTGACATCACTATTTTATCCAGGAAGTGAAGCCTTGATGCAATACAAAGTGCAGGGAAAAAAGCACTTTATAAGCATTTCCCATAATAAGTATATAGTGGGAATTTGGATAACGTTTGGGGGGCAATAGAATTCTTTCATAAAAATTTTCGCTGGACTTCTCCTTTAACTGTAGGCTTTCTTTTTAAAAATGAAAGTATCATGATGAATCTGGCAGCAGATCCTACTTGAGTATTTTTAAGACATTAGCATTTCTCCATAAAATTACTTCTTACTCTCTTCTAGCTTGCAAAATAACCATCTAAAGGTTGAGGACATGACATCATTAATTGAACTATTTCCAAGGATGGAGCAGTTGGAAGTCTTGGAGTAAGAGACATATGAATTGATGTGAATTTGCAGTTTATGATTTATTGGAAACTTTGGATGTCACATCTACCAGTGATGCCTAGACACCTGATCATGTCAATGAGTAAAAGTGGTAACAATTAAGGTTTACACTATACAATACTATGCTATACTACATACTGTATGCTATACTATAAAGTTAAATACTATTAACATTAAAGGAGTACTCTGGCCACAACTAAAAAATGGTACAGGCAGGGGTGGAGGGTAACATAATACAGAATGTATATTTACCGTTATTCTGAAGACTATAAGGGTTGGAGGTTGGACATCGACCATGGTCAAAGACAATGGTATAATCTAGCAATGTTTCTTTATAATATGGTAATTCATTTTCAAGTTATATGAGTGATCACAATAATAACTATTTTTTTTTTTTTTGTACTGCCTAGCCTTAGCCACAATGATATGAATGTGATGGGTATTCTCAGTTTGCTCCAGTCAGCTGTAAATTGTCCAAGCATAACGGAAGTCCAAATAATGTAAGTAGTAGTCAAAGTAGTTACAGTATATTCTTAAACTGAGTGTGATAAATAGACTGGCATCATTGCTTTTCATTCTATACTATAGAGGGGACACCAGCACTGCAATCTTTTCTACAAAACCTTTAGAATCCATAAGGTAAATACAGTTGTCAAAGATAGCTTATTACACAAATATATCTTATTTGATAAGAGCTAACTTTCTATCTCATTCCAGTTCTCCAAAGGTCAAAAAAGCTAGAGAAGAAACTACAGATAGAAGAGTGAAAAAGCTAAGGTAAATTACTATCAGAGCTGTGTGTGCATTCTAGGGACTTCATGACAAAATAAGGCTATGTTCCTACAATGTAAAAATAAGGGCAAATACCGGATGTTATTTGCCCTTATTTTTACATTGTGGGAGCATAGCCATACAGTAATAGTGTCACTGCCCTTACTCTCACTTCACTCCATCAATGGACTGTGTCACCTGTGTCGCTGGGGAGAGGGGACCCAACTGTGGTAAAGCTCATAGATGAGTTTTATTTCTAAGGCACAGCATCTAAGACTGTGGGTGGTGCAGAGAACCACACATAGAGTAAGGGGGTGACAACATCACTTTAAGATGTTTCAGACATTTTTTTTTTTTTAAATACTTTGTGGCTTTTTTTTCTACCGTCTCTTTTTCTGCATTTATTTATTGCCCCTTCTCCTTGGTGTACGCCTGCAGTATCCCCCATTTACCTGATTGGCAGGCGGGGGGGGGGGAGTGTGCAGCTCTTAGTGAATATGACTGGGGAAAAGGGGACGTGGCCTAATTTAAGACTGGCCAGTCGTGGTAAATCCCCCCATCCCCCCCCTAAAACCCACATTTATCAAAGCATGTAAAATATACACTGGTGTAAACTGCCAACAGCAACCAATTACAGCTCAACTTTCAGCTCTGGTAAAACAAAATCTGAGCTGAGATTGGTTGCTGTAGGCAGTTTACACCAGTTTCTGTTTTAGGTTACATGCTAGGAGCCCCGAAGCAAGCCGGAGCGTGGAGCATGTACAGTATGCTCTGGCTGGCGGGGGGGTTAAGGGGGCTGTCACTTACATTCTCGCAGCGGGAAGTCAATCTCACTGCGAGTATGTATTCTCATAGAAACTAACAGGCAAGGGATCCGCAGCGGATTTTGCTGTCAATTAGCAGCGTGAAATCCGCTGCGGATCCCGTGTGTGTGTGTGTTTGTACCCTTACACAGTTTAATAAATCTGGGTCTGTGTCTTTTGTATGCCATAAAACTAGCATATATTGGTTTATTCGTTTCTCGTATTTGTTAAACTGTCAACCCCTTTTTGCATTATGACTTCTCCACATAGATGTGAAGTATAAATTTGGCAGTTTTCATACCTTATTTTATATCATGCGTGATGGTGCTTGTTCCAGTAAAAAGTGATTTTTTTATCATCTGCGGATTGTGCCACCTGGGCGGGGCTTCACGACTGAAGCGCCACTTAGCCCCACCCTAAACAACGCTGTAGACCCCACCCTTTGTGACGTCATTGCTGTTTAGGCCCCACCCCCTTTAGGCCAGCCCATACCAATGGCCATAGAGGGGGTGGGGCCTATGCGTTCATGACAGGCGGGGCCTATTGAGGCTATGTGGGCGGGGTTAAGGGGCGCTGCGGCCGTGAAACCTTGCCCAGGTAGCACACTCCGCAGATGATAAAATATCACTTTTTTCTGGAACAAGCACCAAGACGTATGATATAAAATAAGGTAAAAAAACTGCTAAATATACCCTTTAAACCTGTGTAGAGAAGTCATAATGCAAAAAGAGGGTGACAGTGTCACTTTAAAGAGGCACTGAAGTGGACATCTAATTTAGAAAGTAAATTTTCACATACACTTTAAGGCTATGTTCACACAGCGTAAAAGTACAGGCGCAGTTGCCATTGGCAACAGCGGCCGTACTTTGTGCGGATGGAACGCTGCATGAACATTTTATGGGATCCCAGCCGGAGCGTATATACACATAGTATATACTCCGGCTGGCACCTCATACGGCGCCGCAAAGAACTGACATGTCAGTTCACACAATGAAGCGAGCGGCTCCGGCATTAGAACACTACGGCCGGAAAGATAACCCGGCTGGTACTGCAGTACCGGCCGGGATGATTTTTGTAGAGACCAGCCATTCCGTGACCCACCTGGGTTACGGAACGGCCGGTCTCATACGCTGTGTGAACATAGCCTAAGGGAATTCTAAGTTCATAGCTGGACCCTCATTTATAAGTCATGGTGGAGACCAGAGTAAATCTCTTTCTGGAAAACTCAGCATGTCAGTGATAAAATGGTATTGCAGGATCAAGTATGACACACAGAGATACAGATCAAGCATGCATTCCCAATTATAGGCTTACTGAGTTACACTTCAGAACTTTATTGAGTCAAAAGGGCCCTCTAAAATAAAAGTCAGAGTAAGTCAAAAGTAAGACTAATGTACGTGCAAACTCATTGGGGGACATTTATTAAGGAGTCTAATGTGTGCAACTATTCTAATGAGGATAGGTGTGTATTTTGTTCCAATAGCTTGTGACTGATTCATTAAAATGTAGCACGACCATAGTGAATGTATCTAAGTAAAATGTCGTGAAAATGCAAAAATTGCGCAATCGTATTTGTCTGGAACTGACCAGACGTAGGCCTGCACCTGTTTATGCAACAAAGTCGCAAATGATAAATGGGGTGCTAATCCTGGATTATGTGAACTCATTACATTTCTGTTTTCTTCCAGTCTTGAAAATTGCCCTCTAACCCCTGAAGATATCCCTCAGCTGGCTACAATACTTACAGGCTCCCAGTTTTCTGACGTAAAGTATGAAAATAATTGACATTATAATTGCCTTAATCACTGATTTAGCAAATAAATGAGGGCATTTCACCACAGTGCAGTACTACATCAGTACAGCTGACAGCTGATTCAGCTACATATACTGACAAGACACATTTCACCCGGAACCTTGCATAACCAAGAGGAAAAAGTAGATGAAGGGTCATCTGTTTTTTATATTATCCAATTCATTAAAATCCACACCTGAATACCTTAGAATCTTCTAGTAAAGGGGGATGTAACCCTCTGTTGTAACCCTCAGATCTTTAGGGCTAGAGTCCATCACTTGACGTGTTAAGCTAATCTGAGAAAGTACTTTATAAATACCCAGCTTTTCCTACATAGCTAGCACTATAATCATGTCATTCACCACCGGCTAGGACATAGGGATTAACTGTTTAAAATATACTGTGCAGCCCCCCTTTTTACAATTTGTACTGACTCCTAAGGGGTATTTCACTCAAATATAACTTGTGATACGTTGCTGCCCATGTTGAGACTAACAATTCCTTCCATAATTGTTATTATCTATTCAAAGTCCCTCCCTCAGTTCTGAGCTGCTGCTTTCTGCTGAAGACATAGAAATCTTTGTGTGAGTTTTCCTCTCTGTTCGCCCCTCCTCCCCCTTGCCTTCTGAGACGGCTGATGTAAACAAGTCCCTATCTGCAACTTTGTAGCTTTTTTGTAATGCCAGGAGGGATAATCACAATTAGTTCATTTGCAACTTGACCTCAGATTAACCCTCCCAGTATTACAAAGAAGCTATCTAGTTGTTTACATCAGCCACCTTAGGAAGGAAGGGGGGAGGAAGGGGAGACAGAGAGAAAAGCTCACAAACAATTTTCTGTGTCTTCAGCAGAAGGCAGCAGCTTAGAACTAGGGGAAGGAGACTGAATAGATAATAACAAGTATCGAATGAACTGGTATGGGTGAGTCTCACCATGGGCAGAAATATATGAAAAGTTGTTTGAGTGGAATACCCTTTTAAAGGGTACCTCTTATGATGTCTTTACAGTCACTCCTGCCGCCAGAAGTTTGGGTAGCTATGAATATGACCACACCAGGTCATTTCTGTGCACAAGTCCCATTCTGATGCAATAAGTCTTGTGCACGGAACTGATTGGGCTTGGTTGTATACATAGTTACTGAAACGACTGCACACCGATCGAGTGAAGAGACATGATTACAGATACGCTTTAGGGAGACTTGGAGACTTTTTGTCCTTTAGTCCACTAATAACCCATGATAACTGTGACATTTTATACCACTGAATGAGTGGGACTGCAAGTACCAGCAGACCCTCCCTACCACAATACTCTCCCTCAGAGTTAGTGCATATGACATGACACATTCCAAGACCCATCACATTTTTAATTGTGCCATTATTGGACTGTTTGAGGGTTTTTTGTTTGTTTTTGCAGAATAAACAGCTTCTTTTTTACATTTTAAATTATAGTTCATTATGGCTGTATCAATACCACTTATGAATACTTTTCTCAATGACAAAAAAAGAAAGGGCATCTTCTGTCTCCACGCTTAGTGGCTGTGTTTGCTATTGAATGTGGCATCTAAGGGGGTTAAACAGCAAGAATAAGAGTTATCCCTGGGCCCCTGCTATTGCAGCTAGATGTCAGTATGTTCGAGCTGACACCTGCTGCTGATGTATCATAAATGTACAGCTATGAATGACATGCCAGCTGTGCTGTACTTTTTATCATATTTATTTTTATAGCGCCAATCACAATCTAAATTTCAAATTTAAACGGTAAATAGCAGGAACAATCTATATAAAATAAATACAAACAAATGAATGGAGTTCATATAACTGCTCAGCCATGTTGGTAATAAAGTGGTCTGTGACTATTGCTGTAAAGACTCGGGCCGTGCGTTCAGCTCGGCGTCAATAGCAGCCAGAATGCATCTCATATTTTTGCTATACTTTCCTCTGCTTTTCCTTGTTGTAGCAGTGGCAAGTATTCTCTCCCTGGCTGATCAGCATAAGGTGTTGTGTGTTTGCTGATTGTTGATTGACAGCTGACACACCAGTCAGCTGTCGGTATCTGGGCAGGACCTGGAGTCTCAGCCCCAATCACGCCTGGGGCTGGGACTACAGGTTCCATAAGTACCTTCCCCTGTTTCCCATCCTTTGCCTGTGATAGAGCGTAGTTATCTAGCGTTTCTTGAACTAGCTATTCACTCTAACATGTACTCCTGATTACCTGGCTTTTTGGCTATTCTTTGGATATTGACTTTGTACTTATATTGACCGGCTGTTAACGACTAGGACCTCTGACTATTCCCTTTTTGTGTGTTAGTCTTGTCTCTATTTTGTGTTTCCACTTGGATCAGGTTAGGGAACGCCGCCCAGTTGTCAGCAGCCACTTAGGCCTGTCGAGGCAAGTAGGCAAGGACAACTAGGGCTGCACCTTTCTGTTGTCATCCCAGACCCCTCTACCTGACAACTGCTTTGCTTTCTGTCTATATATATATCGTCTTACCTCTTTTTCCTGTTTCAGTTTATCTGGCAATGCTTTTGGAGATCATGGTTGTATGAAGTTGATCGAAAACCTTCCGAATATACATATTTCTGGGAAACTAGAGTAAGCTTTATGTATTCTAACGGTTATTGTTCTGTAGCATAATTCATTGTTATGTAGCATAATTCATACCTGATCAAAATGTGTGTGTCCTCCGCTAGACATTACAGCACCTCCACAAGAGAAGTTAAGAAATGTTCATCTTCCACTAAAACTGTAGTGCTGGGTAATAGTCAAGAACTGCTCTGTATAGCTGCTCTCTGTTCTTCCTAATAGAAGTGAGTCCTAAATATAACAAAGCAGCACTCCAAGTTTTATTTTAATGTTTTTATTATTATTTTTATTTTAGACTACTATGCATGAGAAACTAGGAAATGTCAAGAATGTCTCTAGCTGGCTTTGATAATACCTAATTTTATAGTTATATATGCAGAAATATAAGAAAATTACCATATTATGTATTGCAGTTGGGGAAAGATATTTAAATGGCAGATTGGGATGTGGCTTAATACTATTTATGTACATTTCATGTTCCTAGGCTTAACAGGACAATGTTATCTGAAGAAGGAATGTTGCATCTGGTCTGTTCCATGGTAACCTGCCTCAATGTAAAACTTGTAGCAGCCAGGTAAGGATTTCTTATTATAATTAATAATTATATTATAATTATATTATAATTCTTATATTATAATTAATTTTATTCACACTCAATGGCTGATTTCAATTCGACCACTGGGCAGGGACCTGGATGTTTGGCCCAGCAACTGTACAGTGTAAGCAACAATGCACAGACAATGGTTACCTTTGAGCTGTTGTACAGCACTGGGACTGTCTTTGAAAGGTGTCCCAGCTGTGGTACATACTTTCTGTGGTGCCATGCAAAGTATGTACAGAAGCAGGGACTCTTTTCAAATAGTTTGCTGCTTAGCTAACAACCACTGAGCAGAATGTATTCACCCAAAGTAATCAATGGAATTTTTGGGGAAAGAATGAATTTGATTAGCTCTGAAATGATCGTACGATTGTACGATTTGTGCATTTGGATTTCGAGGGGGCCTACTTATTTTGGGGGGCCATTAGAGAGTAATTATAATTCTGTGTTATATGGTTCCTTATGTTGTATTTTTTGCTATTAAAGTGGTATACATCGGACTGCAGAGATCCATTTTTTCACTGGTATCGATGATTGTCAAAGAAATATCAGGTAACATTTCATCGCAGATGAGAAATTAACTGATTCATGAATTTTGAAGTTTCTGAAATGCTGTTTAATTACAATCTATGGCTATGTTCACACAATATTTTTTTATTATTTTTAAAATGACGTCTAACATTTTGAGTCCAAAATGATATCCGTAATTTAGAGGATTGGCTGCCCATCAGTGCAATAATGTACAGGTGCTGGTACATTATTCTAGATTAGATGGACTAATTGCCAATTGAAAATTCTATTGAATTTAATAGTAAAAACATAGAAAGAACTGTGAAAAAAGAAAAACTGTGTGTGAACAACGGCTGCTGTTTGCAAAAGACGTCCAAAAATATAACATGATCATTAATTTGCCCTCTGCACAGATAACGTCCAACATTTTATACACTGCGTGCATTGGACGTCCATTGACTTCAATGCATTGCATTGTAGTCAGTTAAAGGGGTTGGCCACTTTATAGTAAAATTGCTCAGTGTACAGTATTAGTAAGTGTGCTCACTGTATATACGGACAGCAGCTTCCTGTGTACCTCATAGAGCTACAATCAGACTCCCCTGCTCCAGGCTGTGCTGTCCTGCTCTGTGGTGTTTTGGTCCATAAGATTTCTTACATGGAGGAGCATGTGACCAGGCCTCGCCCCCCAGTGTCCACCACTGAGCCTGTATTATGCCTATGGAGGACACAGGGGGTGGGGCATGGTCACATGTTTCTCCATGTCGGCCATTTTATGGACTGAAACAAAACAGAGCAGGGCAGCCCAGCCTGGTGAAGAGAAGTCTGATTTTAGCTCTATGAGGTACACAGGGAGCTGCTGTTCGTATATACATTAAGCACACTGACTAATACTTTGTACTGACTTATTTTACTATAAAGTGGCCAACCCCTTTAAATTGCTGCAATAATGGACTTCTTTTTAAATAGGAAAAGCGTCCACTTTTTCTCTTTTTTGACGTTGTATGAACATAGCCTTAAAGAACCATTCTTCTATGTATATGTGTATATTTTACACAAGGATTTTAAAGTGACTTTGTACCCACAATCTGACCCCCCCAAACCGCTTGTACCTTCGGATAGCTGCTTTTAATCCAAGATATGTCCTGGGGTCCGTTCGGCAGGTGATGCGGTTATTGTCCTAAAGAACAACTTGCAACCCCGTGCCCAACAGCCGGGGCTTAGAATATCTGTGCCCTAACTTTGCACCACCCCTCCTCCCCACCCTCTTCATCATTAGGAATGCCCCTAGAACATTTTCTCCTGTCTGAACATTGCACAGGTTCCTTAAAGATCCAGCCCATGTTCAGTATTCACATAGCTCACAGGTGATGAATCTGCCTGGAGCATTCCTAATTATGAGGAGGGCGGGGAGGAGGGACAGAGAGGTTGTGCCAGCCTAATGCATAGACATTCTAAGCCCTGGCCGCTGGGCACGGGGCTGCAAGTTTAAAAGTTGTTTTTAGGACAATAACTGCATCACCTACCGAACGGACCCCAGGACAGATGTTGGATTAAAAAGCTATTCGAAGGTACAAGTGGTTTGGGGGGTCAGATTGTGGGTACAGAGTCACTAAAATGCAGCCCAGCAATTTACCAAATAAAATAATTTACATAACTTATTATGCCTTTTAAAATGACATGTGTAAAATCAATGACATGGTAATTTAACATTGTTTTCTATTGAATTCTATCTAATTCTATGGGAAACTCGTTACAGATGTGAAACTGTATTTATTTAAGTATAATATGAGCATAATGGTGGTGGTGGGGTTGGGGAAAATTTATCAAGATGGTCTGTGTGATGGTCTTAGCTAAATCCCCACACCCAAGCCCCATTTATACCCATATCTCTCCTCACTAAAGGAGGCCTTATAGAATTTCTATAGCATCCTCTGCCTGCTGCAGTGAAGAGAGAAACGGAGAGAAGTGCTTAGCTTAGTGCTTCTCCCCAATTTTTCTAGTGATTAGAGGGGATCTCAGCATCCAAACCCCAACTAATTAAAACTTTTTAAGGATGCGTATGACACATCAAAAGGTTTTTTTAATGATAGCTACACTTTAACTTGCATAATCTGCACTAAAATCTGCAGTAGTAAGTCCACAATCTATTGAAACCAAAATCCACGATTCTACTGGAAATTTAGGAAAATTAGAGGAAAATGAAAAACGTGGGACAAGACACTGAAGTCAAGTTTGTGTAGGGGAAAAAAACACAAAATCCACAACTTCTGAAATGATGTGGAAATGTTGTGGCTGACAACACCGAGTAGCATTAAAGAATCTGAAAAGGAGTTAGGAGTCTCATTCTATATTCAACCTGAAGCCACATCCTTCCTCTCTTAACATCAGCTAAACCTCTGGCACAAACCCACTGTATTCTATCAAAGTTCTTGACGTGGTGGAAATGTTTTAGTTATTTCGTATAAAGCTCTAATGCAGGAATTCCCGCCTAAGGGCATGTTCCCACTAGGGAATACAGGTGGAAATTCCATAATGGGTACATACCCTGATACTTTTCGACTGGGTAATAGCTAACAGAACTGACAAGTCCCAGATACTCAATTAAATGGGATCCCATGATATTTTGAATAAAATGCATTACACTTGAGTGTACTTAACCATTTATTATTGTGTGTGTCTATTCAATTGAATTATCTTCCAAATTGCTTCAATGTATCCTATTGTCTGTTCAAACAATAAAACAACGTTCAAGCAGAATTTAGTTTCAATATTCATTGCTATGGGTTGCTTAAAGGGTTTTCTAGGCTAAGAAACAGCACCTTTCCTGTCCTCAGTTTTGGTGTGGTTTTGCAGCTCCATTCTACTAAATAGAACTAAATTGTTATACCATACACAAGGGCTCTCCCTATATTTGTATAATTTAAAACCTGTCTCTCAAGCAAAGCCGGGTAAGGAGAATCCAGAGGAGAGCCTCCAAGTGGACACTTCTCCCTGTTTTGTTTAACAAGACACAGCATTTCGGTGTAGGGCATAGATCATTGTAATGAGGGGCTGTTGGTACTTCATCCTGCTTGCAGTTAGAGCAGATGACAGGTTCCCTTTAAGTTTTTTGTTTTTTTATTTACTCACCAATACTATATATGCAACAATTTACCCAAAACTCACAGGGACTTTTTCTGGCTTAGAAAAGGACCCATAAGTTCGTTTTGCAGTTCTCACATATAAGTAAATATGGAAATCACCTAATTTCACTTTGCTGAGTGCTGCCTATTTTTAACTATTTGTTTACATCGGTAGATAGATAGATAGATAGATAGATAGATAGATAGATAGATTTGTGATAGATAGATAGATAGATAGATAGATATGTGATAGATAGATAGATAGATAGATAGATAGATATGTGATAGATAGATAGATAGATAGATAGATAGATAGATAGATAGATAGATAGCTCTCTTATTATGCCATACTGTATGTGTAGTTCTATTCCTGCAGCTCACATCTTCATATCATGTTCTCCTAGGATAACAGGTTTCAAGTATCACCAGAAAACACTGGAGAAATTGTGCACAGTCCTTCAACAATGCAGCAAGTTATCATTTTTGGAGTAAGTAACTTCCTTTGAAAAAAGCTCTTGGGTGCATTTACATTAGAGGTGTGCCTCCTGAGGCACGGATACATTGGCATGCTATCATAATCACTAGCTGACTATGTTATGGCCACTGTCGTAAAGGGGACCCATGCCTGTCTGTGCAGAGATACATCAGGATGCCATTATGGCGGGATGCCAACATATCCATGGTTACAGTTGTAATGGGAACCTTCCCTTATATGGACTCATCTACACATCAGGTGTTTTTTATCTGAAAATTAGGATCCTGATTTATGGACAGCAAAAGGACCCATTGATTTCAATGTGGTCATTCACACATCAGTTTTAAAAATGGATCTGCTTTTGGACCCTATCCGTTCCGCAAAAAAAGTAGGACAGGCATTTATACAGTCTGTTTTTGCAGAATGACGGCTTCAATAGAAGTCAGTGGGACCACCCACGTGTCGTCCATTTTTACTGAAGCATTGCTTAGCCTCTAGGCAGGCTCCACCCTGTGGCCATTTATTACCCTTCTATCCAATTTGTAGATCTGCCAAACGGATGCATCACTGATCCCCAGGCCATCCCTGATCCTGATTCCAGAGGTCCCAGAAGAAAAATTGATGTGTGGATGAGGCTCATTGTGTACATCACATTGTATTTTCCTGATGATTTTGATTTGTTGATATTTATCCAGGCTTCTACAATGAATAACTTTCCATGTATTACAGTTTGTCTGACAACAGATTGGGAAATGCAGGAATTACTGGTATAACCCAGATTCTTTCTGAACTAAAATATCTTCATTCAGTCAAGTAAGTTGTCTGTACAGCGTAGATATCTGTAAAGCATCGAAGTCAATCTTTGACTTTTTAACCCATAAGCCCTGTTCCCCGCTATGATAGTCAACCACCAGTCTGCCCTGATAACCACTGCCTGTCATTTCCTTCCTTCGGAGGTTGGCTGGGTATTTGTTAGCCTGTGGATGAAACAGACGGTTTCATGGGTCTAGAAGAGTATAGAAAATGTTTACCGACTCAAATGTTTACAGAGTCAAAGCTCCCATATGCCCTGTGGACCCTGGCATCTGCCAAGGCTTGTATGATGCTAGATACTCTTTGCACATATACAGCAAGTGAGCAGCTACTAGATAGCCTCAGTGACTGTATCGCTGCCAGAACCCTACAACATCTCCCCTTTTTTTGGAAACTCCCTGACATTCTGCCCATAATGACTGTGTTTTGGCTGTGTTACTGTTGAGAGCTGGGCAAGCTCTGTATGTAATCCATAGCAGTCAACCAGAACAACCCCTACCAGTGCATGCTAAGAGGCACTAGCAAAAATGTTATTCTGTGGCCACTTATCCACCCTTTATGATGTATACTGCTCTGTTGTTCATGTATTTACTTATGTCTGGTAAGCAAGTTATAGGGTCTATTCCCTTCCTGCCCTGGACCATGTGATTGGCTACCAGACTCGCTGAAACGTACAGTGTATTATGTGTGAAGTGGAAATCAGGCCCAGGGCATAAAAGTAACGAACTTGGCAACTGACCTAAGAAGGCACCAGTATATAAACTAACTACACCGTAGTGTATTCCATAGAAAAGCTATATTCACACAACATCAAAAAAATTGTCCACTTTTTCTATTTAAAAAGATATCCGTTATTGCCTCAAATTAACTGACTGCAATGCATTGAAGTCAATAGGATGACGGACTTCCAATGCACACAGTGTATAAAATGACGGACGTTATCTGCGCGTACTGTATGTCAAAATAATGATCATGACAATTATTTTCGGACGTCTTTTGTAAACAGCGGATGTTATTTTTTGGTTGTTTTTCTTTTTTCACCGTCCTTTCTCCATTTTTATTATTAAATTAAATGGACTTATTTAAATTAAAGACCCACCCAAAAGGCTGTTAGGAAACCCAAACTAGAATAATGTACCAGCAGCTATTATTGCACTGACAGGCAGCCAATCCTCAAAATAACAAACGTCATTATGGACTCAAAATAATGGACGTCATTTTAAATCTTATAAACGGACAAGAAGAAACATTTTTTGAATATAGCCAAATGGTGTACAGGTCACAGAATAAAATCTTTGATGGCAGTACTTGTTTAACTTCACAATTTAAATAGTTATGCAGTGAGCTCTACCTTGTGGCTGTTGATGGAGCTGCAAGGCTATATTCGCACATGGATCAAGCAATACATATAAGTCCGTTTGGAATAATAACATTGTATGGATTTCAAAATCCATACCATGTTTTTATAGGTGTAGATTCAATGTTCTAAACCCTTTAAATTAGTTTCATTGAGCATAACAGGGTTAATTCACTTGCAGGTTCTTGCTGCAGATATTCTTCAAAATAAATAGCAGATGTTCCTAATGCAAATCCTGCCCATATGAACATACCCTTACTTATGTATCTGAATGAGCCTTTTTTTCTTTTGCCTTGCTTATACATTTTATACTTTTTTGTTACAGTCTGAGTGGAAATAAAATTTCACTGAGTGGTATTATGTGCTTGGCCAAGTCTCTGTCTGTGGTGAAGAATCTGACTGATGTCACCATTAGGTAAGTTCATGATATATTACTTTTTTCATGTAATAGGCAGATGAAATAACTCATACAATTATGTTTTTATGTTCTATCTATCTGTAGATTTGGGACTCAACAGAAAGTGCTGCTGACATTTCAGGAAGCCAACAGGTACAAGTTGAATGGAGCATAAGCGTACTATATATTATGTACATGAAAACTGATGGTGTCATTCTAGGTTTTAAAGATGATAGTCATGCATGCAGCAGGCCGATATGACAACGGTTGGCATTTGGCAATAATTGTATAGTTTGAAATTTGGAACTGAGATCATAACAAAAATATTTTAGAGTCTTTATTATTATTCTTGATCATGTTGTCCACCCAAATCTATTCCATTTTCTTTTTAAAATTATGTCTGTTATTACAGCATTTTAATTGACCTCAATGTAATGACTGACGTCCAATGCAGACACAGTATGTAAAATGACGGACGTTGTCTGCACAGACGTCAAAATATTGATCATGAAAATTCTTTTCGGATGTCTTTTAGAAACAACGAACATTATTTTTTAGATGTTCTTACACAGTTCTTTTTTTCTTCACTGTCCTTTCACTGTTTTTACTATTAAAGGAGTAGTGCAGCGATTTACTTTTTACGCTTAATTAAAGTGACTCTGTACCCACAATCTGACCCCCCAACCCACTTGTACCTTCGGATAGCTGCTTTTAATCCAAGATCTGTCCTGGGGTCCGTTCGGCAGGTGATGCAGTTATTGTTTTAAAAACTACTTTTAATCCGGCAGCGCTGTGTCTAACGGCCGGGGCTTACATTTGTATATGCATTAGGCTCGCACACCCTCTTTGTCCTTCCTACCCGCCCTCCTCAGCATTAGGAATGCTCAAGGCAGATTCTCTCCTATTCATCACCTGTGTGCATAATGAACATGGGCTGGATCGTTAAGACACCTGTGCAAAGCAGTTAATGTTCCTGGATCATTCCTAATGATGAGGAGGGTGGGGAGGAAGGACAGAGAGGGTGTGCCAGCCTAATGCGTATACAAATGTAAGCCCCGGCCGTTAGACACAGCGCTGTAGGATTAAAAATTGTTTTTAGGACAATAACTGCATCACCTGCCGAACGGACCCCAGGACAGATCTTGGATTAAAAGCAACTATCTGAAGGTACAGGCGGTTTGGGGGGGTCAGATTGTGGGTACAGAGTCACTTTAACACACATTACAAAGCTATATAGCTTTGTAATGTGTGTCAATAAGCTATCTGAGAGAGAAAAGGCTGCTGGTGCACTTGCGCACAAGCAGCCTTTTCATTGGCATCAAATGGCTTCCAGTTTGCTCAGCCCTGATTTGCTGAGCAAGCTGGAAGCCATATGATGCGCTCTAGCCAATAAAAAGGCTGCCAGTGCACATGCGCACTGGCAGTCTTTTCTTCCCCATTCACTACTCCGCAACCCAGAAGTGAGGGAGATCCGAGGACGGGGGATAAAGATGAAGGGGAAGCAGGAGTATATATGCCGTTTGTGTCTTTGTTTTTTTTTTGCGGGGGAGGAGTACTCCTTTAAATTCAATGGATTGTTCAATTAAAGACACACCCAAAGGGCAATCAGTGCACCTGAACTAGAATAATGTACCAACAGCCGCCATTGCACTGATGGGCAGCCAAACAGTAAAATGACAGAAGTCATTTTGAATTCAAAATGCTAGGTGTCATTTTTCTAAAAAAAAAAAAAAAAAAAAAGTAAGCAAAAATGTTGTGGAAACATAGCCATACTCTGATTTTAGGTGGCATTTTTTTTCTGTCTGATCCTTTTAAATTGTTGTCACTTTATTTTTCTTCTTTTACATAACATGGAAACTCTGCCCAGACAAACCCAGATGTTAGTGGCAGCAGCTTAAACTGGTCTTGTTTATTTTAAAGGAACAGATCTTTCCTGATCCAAAATGAAAACAGATCTGCATCACCACAACCATCAAAGTCCTTCAGGTAAATAGAGATCATAACTTAAAATCCCAAATATTATTTAAGAATAGAAAAGTGTGCAGTAAAGTTTTAGAAATGGTGACATATTATTATCCAAACCTTTTTTCTAAAAAAAAATAAATGTAAGCTTATGTTGTATATCATGATGTCTTTTTGCATGGCTTCTTACTGTCACATATAAAGGGAAAGTTGGATGCAGAACATTTACATAAGGAGGGATAATAATTTTTATGTCTTATGTGTCTTTAAAGTGACTGTACCACTAAGGACATCACTTTTTTAACATGAATAGACCGGCGCAGGGATGCTGGTGCTGCGGTCCATTTTTCGAACCACTGCCTAGCTCATTTTTGATGTGTGATGGGCTGGGTGGAGATCCAATGGTTATTTGCTCATTCAGTCAGAGTGTAGCGTTTAACTGGAAGCCCTTGCTGCAAGCATATACAGTTAAAAGACTAGGCACAGCACCCAGCAGCTGGGTGGGCCCCCCAGGAGTAGGGAGTCATGACAGTTGCCCAGGTTCGCTGGGTTCGCACACCAGCCCTGCCTCCAGACCCTATTATTGTAGATGGGGTCTGTTTATTTTTATAATGTTATGGATCTGGTGACACATTTGACTTTGGCATCTTTACTGCTGTCCTTCTTATTAGAGCAAAACAAAAATAATACCACAGATGTAAACAGACTATTCACATGTTTTCCTGGAAGAGCTGTTAGTTTCCCATTCCTAATGAAATAACAATGAAATTATGTGAATAAAAAAGCTATTATCATTCTGTCGCTGTTCGTTGCAGCAAATAATAACTCTGTACATGTTTCATCATAGCCTGACAGAATACCGCATGACTTCCCAGAAGCTGAAGAATCTAATGCTGGCACTGATCCAGTGCTCTGAACTCACACAGATAAAGTAGGTGATAGTTTCACAATGTGGTCTGCTACTTGCATATTCATATACTGTACTTTATAAAGAATATTTGCAGAAGATGATCGTTCACACTACATATATTTTAAATACATAACGGCCATTGTTGCAGATTGCATTAACATTAACATTAGATTCTACAGAACAACGTCAGTAGTGTAGACACACTGTATATGCTACGTCTGGTGTTCTATGCAGCCTCACAAAAAACTGACATGTCTATTTTGTGTATATACAGTGCAGCCATGGTTAAACAGAAAACAATGCAGATGGGCGTGGACAATAAACAACGGCCGTTGCTGCAATCTGCAACGTTGTGAATGTGGCCTAACACTGAACAACATTTCTTGCCAGCTACTTTATATATCCTTATAAAGCTTGACATAAATACTGAGCTTGACCAATGTGATCTTCTAACATGCTTCGACAATGTATAGTAAATCTCTTCTAAAATAACATACAACATACAGATCACTAAATTCTAAATCTTGCCATAGACGTGAAATATTTAGCTATAGACAATTTAGCTGGATCAGCCAATGGACCGTGGATAAATATGTGTATATCCAGCTTTAAGATAGGCATATGCATTGGATAAATGTCAGCTGAACCCAGCGGCAGTATTTTCCAATTATCTAAACTGAATGGGTGCACCTTGTCTGCCAATATTAACATTCATCCAGCAGATGTCGTGTATGACCAGTTTTTTTAAGGCGCAAACATGAATCTTAACTAATAAATAGTCAGTGTAATATTTTATATCCTATAGGCAACCCTTTAATGATAAATACAACAGATTAGTCAGATTGGAATAGACCCTAGCACCCCGTTTTATAATGTGCGTAAGACGTACATTATGCCCTGGTAATACTCCTTTACAAACATGAGTTGTTAATAATGTTCTGGCAAGATTCCCTGTAAATTTTAATGTAAATCCCATAATACTTAATCACTTAATAAAAGCAAATGTATAACCATGGTTTGTCATGCTGGATGATAACCTCATCCTCACATGATATTCATAGACTTCTTGCAAATTAGATCACAACATTAATGTTTACTGCAGGAAAGAGCATCTCATGGTATAAACATACTAAGCAAGCAGTAACATGCTTAACTGTATGTGCAGATGTGAGCGGGCGAAACATTCAATCGAGCAGAATGTCGGAGCAGGACCTGTCAGCGTCCTGCTCTGAAATTCACTCCCATAGGCCGCGGCACTTCATGCCAGCAGCCTATGGGACGCCGGGACGTGACCTCTCCGGCAGGCGTGAAGAAGTGACGTCATCATGTCTGCTGGAGGTTCAGTCCCTGCAGCTCACAGGATGGAGCCTGAAGAGGAGGGAGAGCTGCTGCCTGCAGCCACACAGCGCGGATTAGGTGAGTATGATGTGTTTTTTTGTTGTTGTTTTTTTAAACTATTGGTGCATATTGGTATACTGCAGGGGGCATTATTAATATATGGGGGCATACTGCAGGGGGCATTATTATTATATGGGGGCATACTGCAGGGGGCATTATTATTATATGGGGGCATACTGCAGGGGGCATTATTAATATATGGGGGCAAACTGCAGGCGGCATTATTATTATATGGGGGCATACTGCAGGGGCATTATTAATATATGGGGGCATACTGCAGGGGGCATTATTATTATATGGGGGCATACTGCAGGGGGCATTATTAATATATGGGGGCATACTGCAGGAGGCATTATTAATATATGGGGGCATACTGCAGGGGGCATTATTATTATATGGGGGCATACTGCAGGGGGCATTTTTATTATATGGGGGCATACTGCAGGGGGCATTATTATTATATGGGGGCATACTGCAGGGGGCATTATTATTATATGGGGGCATAATGCAAGTGGCATTATTATTATATGGGGGCATACTGCAGGGGGCATTATTAATATATGGGGGCATACTGCAGGGGGCATTAATATATGGGGGCATACTGCAGGGGGCATTATTACTATATGGGGCATACTGCAGGGGGCATTATTACTGTATGAGGGCAAAGCAGGGGGCACTTGTACTCTAGCCTCATGGCCATAGTACTTCTCATTGTACCCCTTTATATTGCAGTATATGAGCCACGTAATTATCAGCACCATATACTGTGGCGCTATACAGTGCACATCACCACAGTATATGGTGCTGATAATTATGTGCTCATATACGTGGGACTGTATGTATGAGTTTACATGGGACTGTATATATATATATATATATATATATATATATATATATATATATAATGTCCACAATAGAGCGCACTCCCAGTTCCAGTGCTGGAGTGCCTAGCAACGGAGATTGGATTAAATCTCCAACTAAATAAATCCAAGAATTTTGCGGCACATCCGTATAGTGAAAAAAGTAGTGGTATTTATTGGTAAATCAAAAAGCAAGTGCAACGTTTCAGTCTCATCTCGAGATCTTTCTCAAGCAAATACAAACAGTAACTCATATCCTTTTATAGTGTGTAGCAAATCATGATTAACAGGTGATTACAAGTGATAAGGAGTGATACAAATCTGGTGCAGAAAATAGTGATAAATAAGGTTCTGTATACTGAACAAATTATTATGAGATGTGGTTACATATAATACAGTGTGTTATACATTCATATGTGTAAAAGTATGGTATTTAAAAACAGACGGTGGCGTTGGCTTCCACTTGTCACTGCTCGATCAGTAAAAGCAAAAAAAACAGGCATAAATAGCATATACACAGTAAGTGCCCAGTGTTGAATATCTGTATCATAGACTGTCCTGGAAAAGTCACTGTGAGATAATCCTCAGGGAAAGTCCGTTGTCAGAACGTCAGATTGTAAGAAAAACTGCATTGGTCCGTAGACGTCTGAATAGTGTTCAGTCAGGTCAGAGGGGTAAATCTCGGAACTCCTTCCTTTGAGTAGCAGGTTATCCGGCTTGAGAGCCATGCGCCCCCGAACTTCAAAGGCACATAGCACTCATTACAACGTGTATCTCAACTAAGACCACAGTGTGCCTCAGGAGATAGCCGGTGAGGTCGCCCAAACCTATATGCTAAAAATTGATCACCCCTCCACCCACATAATATAGAACTGCAAAACGGCTGAATTCCTTGCTCAATGTGAACATGTTCCTACTGACTTCAGCAGTGATTTGCGGTAAGCCTCCTCCGCTGTGTTCCATAATATCTGTAATAAAAGGAAAAGAGAAAGGATATAAGTAAAAAGGTATAACAGAGCTAAAAAAAGGCAAGTATCATGAGGTAGCTGGACACACTCCCACTATACAGCAAGCCATCATTTGTACATTTTTGTAGTTATTTTAAATTCAACATTAAGGCCATTGGGCTGAAGTGTATTTAGTTTATGAATCCAGAGTAATTCCCTCTTTTCCAGCATAGTGATTCTGTCCCCTCCCCTCTTAGGAGAAGGAATATGATCAATAATCATGAATTGTAAATCTTTCTCGCAGTGTCCCTTCTCTGTAAAATGTTTAGGAACATCCTGATTTATACATCCTGATACCGGCAGGACTTATAATATCAAATTTTATCTTACCTGCACTTCTAGCTGGGTTGTGTACGTGCTGTGGTGCCCATGTAAGCTGTTATACGTGGGTGAGACAACCTGGGACATGCGAACACGGTTAAACCAGCATAGATATTCCATCCGTAGCCAGAAGAAAGACTTGCCTGTTCCTAATCATTTTACAGAGAAGGAACACTGCGAGAAAGATTTACAATTCATGATTATTGATCATATTCCTGGGGACAGAATCACTATGCTGAAAAAGAGGGAATTACTCTGGATTCATAAACTAAATACACTTCAGCCCAATGGCCTTAATGTTGAATTTAAAATAACAACAAAAATGTACAAATGATGGCTTGCTGTATAGTGGGAGTGTGTCCAGCTACCTCATGATACTTGCCTTTGTAGCTCTGTTATACCTTTTTACTTATATCCTTTCTCTTTTTCTAAATAAGTAAGGTCCATAAATTGTTGCCATTATAGCCTAAGGATGATGGATGTCACTGTTAGGCGTCTAGAATAAATAATCCGTAGCACTCGTTTTCATATGCAAAAAGTGTTCAAACGTTTATTTACAGCGTGCAGAAAGGTAAAGCCAGGTATATTGCAATAATTATTTCAGAAATGACACCTCATTGGTGTGAAAGCAACATAAGGTTTATGACGACTTGTGGACGTTTCGACCTAATCCAAGGTCTTTCTCAACGTCGCTGGGGTAGAGTGTGTTGAGGTGCGCTCCTAGCGCGATCCTTGTGGCGTATCACGCGCTGTGTGCCTCATAGTTGACCGTTGGAGTGGACATCTAGGGAACCTGGTGCACTGCTCCACAGTAGACGTGTAGACAGCAAGAAGTAGGGGTGCACAACAGGAGACCAAATTGTTGGTGCTCAGTACGGACGGGCTTCAACCCAACGTAATCCAGAATAAATAATCCGTAGCACTCGTTTTCATATGCAAAAAGTGTTCAAACGTTTATTTACAGCGTGCAGAAAGGTAAAGCCAGGTATATTGCAATAATTATTTCAGAAATGACACCTCATTGGTGTGAAAGCAACATAAGGTTTATGGCGACTTGTAGACGTTTCGACCTAATCCAAGGTCTTTCTCAACGTCGCTGGGGTAGAGTGTGTTGAGGTGATACGCCACAAGGATAGCGCCAGGAGCATTACATGGGTCATGCTATTTGCGTCTTTATTCTCAGGCCGCTCCATCATCTTATCACTCATTTTCATTTAATTCAGTAGGTGAACAGAAACATTTTCTTCATTTGGGTCTTGTGATATCATAGTGGCCCCTGTGTGTCTGTGCTGTCAATGGGGTCACTATTGTTTACTGATAATGATTATACAGCTTCTGTCACACAGTTATAATGGATCTGATAAGAGCATCCCTGACTGTATATTTATAGTCGATTATCTTATTTATAGAGATAAGGATTGTTACACTGCCCCACCCACAGGCAGAGATGGTATTGGCTTTAGCTGTCCATGTAATGCTGTGCTGATGCATTATGAAACTTATAACAGATATGAAAGGGATAGAAGTGGAACCTGAATGTTAAGATGGTGGCAGAGCAGAGGTCACATAACCCAGATACAGTAATGATAGTGTATGATAGCAGCAGAACTTGGAAATAAACAGATGAAACTGCAGGAATGGTGATAGGGAGTGTGCATTATATTGGCAGAACAATAAAGAAATCTGTCAGTGCTCCTTAAAGAGTAAACCTTGGCTATGAAGGAGCCTGTTGGGAAAGACTCCCTTTAGGGTAGCTTCACATGTACCGCATCACAGCTGATTTCACACTATGATTTCCGCTGTGAAAACCGCTGCAATACCCGGTAATATCATTTTCTATGGCTTTACCTACTCGCAGCAGATTTTTCCTTCCGCTGTGAGAATGTAAAGCCTCTTCCCAATTAACCACCGCTGCCAGACTAAGAGGTTACCTGCCCGCACTCCTGCTTGCTCCTCTGACATCCTGCTCAGCCAGGTTGCAGCGGGATAGTGCACTAATTGGCTAAACGGGACATCAAGGAGTCGGGAGCCTGAGAAGCAAGCAGGAGCTTTAGCAGGTAATGTATTAGTCTGGCAATGGATGATTAAGTGGGGATGTGTGAAGCTACCCTTAAACTGTTATGAAATGATTATATACAAACTGTGCTCAGTAATTTTTTTTAATGAATTCCTATCTGCAGTTTATCCAGCAATGCATTAAACCACCAGATGATTGAGATCCTGCTCAACCACTTTCCACAGCTTCCTCACTTGACAAAGCTCAGGTAAGACTTCCACTATTTTCAGACATTTACCTTCCGAGGGTCTGTCAATGCCCTATAACACGGTATATAGCTTAGACACCTAGGGGGACATTTATAAAGTCTGGCGTTTTTTACGCCGGGCTTACAAATGTCCCTGCAGCTCCGGAGCTCAGTGGATTTATGTAGAGGTGAATTGCCTCTACATAAATCCCAATCGCACGGAGCCTGTCCGTGCACAAATTTTGAAACCTACGCCAGCTCAGAGCTGGCGTAGGTTTCAGTATTATTTTTCATCCGGAAAAATGATGAATGCAGCACCCGCAGAGGCCGCGCCTGCTGTGCGTGCTGCCGCACAACCGTAACACCCCCTCTCCGCCCAACTGGCGACGGTGGCAAAAATATCATTTGCGATTATTTTTACGCCGATCTGCCCCATCTGCGCCTAAAGAATGCATTTACGCCTTTTCATACACGTCCCCCCTAGAGGACAATAGCAACCTTACCTCTTATTAGTCCTTGTTATCCAGACAGCAAGTAAAGAAGATGTTTTACATAATGCGGTGTCCATTGCAATATGCCTCCTAGACTCTACTGCAAAAGTACAGAGAGGAAGTTTATTGATGAGTGGTCTGGCCTAAGGAAGGGGAGTGATAGTAGAGATAGGAGAACAGACAAGTGGTTGGATGTATAGGTCCTGGGACCTGTAGCAGATCTACATTCTAATCTGCACATTTGGCAGATAACCTTCACAAAAATGATACATAAACATTACACCTAAAAACAATAAAACATTATCTTTTATAAAGTTATCTGGTCATAGGTAAATTGTTAAGTGCTTAAAGGGGTTACCTGGGTTTAAAAAAAATATAGTTGTTTTCCTTCAACAATATCACCATGGCTGTCCTCAGGTTGTGTGTGGTGTTATAAGTCAGCTGCTTTGACTTCATTGGAGTTGCAATACCACAAATGAAGTGAGGACAAAAGTGGGGCTGTTTCTGGAAATAGACAGCTGTGCTTTTCTATTCCTGGATATCCCCTTTTATCATGTGCCCTCCTTGACAGCCTTTCTTCTAGGTAGATAAACTTTAATTTTGCATGAAATTTTTCAGAAGACAGTGACATGGGTCATTATTAACTTTTAAATGATTTATGTTGCAATCAATCTTTTTTCCCTACTGCGTTCTTAGCATCAGTACAAGTGACCTTTCCCCAGGCTGTGTGCTTTTACTGGCCAGCTCTATCACCATCTGTGACCGCATTACAGAAGTTGATGTGAGGTAAGTAGTGACTTTCTGTATTACATTTCGCATTGTTATTCCCTGGTAGATTATTCATTTTACATACTTGACATCTGTTCCAATTGGCTATATTATCCCTAATATGACCTGTGGGCTGCCCTTCTGCCGACAGAAATATCAGCTACTGCAGAGCTAAAAGTGGAAGCATATGCCTTATTACTTCTTTGTGCTGTTGATGGGTGTCATAAATATGGGTCACCTTACAAGAAATATAAAATATGCCACAGCTATCTCTCCACTGGGAGCCTGACTGCTGAGAACTCCTAGCATGTGATTAGTACTGCTAGGCGGACACTAGGGCCATTGTATGTAATAACCTTCTCTAAACAATCTTTTACTTCAGGAATATTTGGGTATGGTGCATAGAGTAATGATGCTTTCTGATTGCAGATCTGCTGAATCTATCTGCTTACATTTACAAAGGCAGCAGAAGGCCAACAAGGTTATCTGCAGGTATGTAACACAACAAGTGATTATCACTCAAGCATCTGGAGAAATGCTATCACCCCCAGTGCACCGATCTGCCCAGCCAGCCCGTTTCTCCTAATAATTATCAACGCAGCAGACTGTCCGGTTGCAGGGCAGTGTTACCTAACCTGTGTCTCCGCAATGGAGTTTGTAGTTTTTCAACAGGTTGGAGGAAACTCTCCTAGGGACTAGCCGACTTATTTTAATCATGGGAGCCTTCTTGGTTTCAGGTAGAATTTGCATTGACAGAGACACAAATCTTTTAAAGACATGACTAATAAGCCTATAAACTGATATTCATTGCTCATTTTTATTCTCCAATAGTTCTAATACTTTCTTGCTATGTCATATGATAGCCACTAGAGGGCAATACATGCATTTTATATTTTCACAGTTAGGCCGTTATAACACAAAAAAAGAACGTCTATACAATGCATTAATAGATGTATGCTATTAAAAAATTGTATCAATAAATAGGCAAATATTAGCATGTGTCATTAGAGTTTGAGAATTGCTGAATCAGTTATATAGGCTACAGTGACATCATGGTGTTTTGATCCAATTTTGCACAACAGATTTCCCATTATATTATGTATATGTATATGTATATATGTATATTCATGTGCTAGTTGTGTGTTGTAAAATGCTTGAATAAGCTGCCAAAAAAGTTGCATAGTTAATAAGGTTGAAAAAAGACAACCAGGGCCGATTCCAGGTTTTCTGCCACCCCATCACACCTCAGATGCCTGTCACTGCGACATGCCAACCTCCCCCCCAGCCCCCATCACCCCCTCATCCACCTTTCCGGGCCAGAATCTAACCGCCCGTCGAATAACCACCCCGGCATGACCCCTGCCCTCCGGGTACCAAGGAGCAAAGCAGAGGCGAGTGATGCGGGTGACGTCACGACCGGACCTTGCGGGATGTGCAGACGTCAGTCACCGTGGGCAGCGGGACGGCAGGGACAGATGTGAGCAGCTGAGCAGGGCCATGGCTGATGTAATATTTGTTAAGTTAAGCTTAACAAAAATGACAGCAACAGGGAAGACTTTGTCGCCCCCTCAGGGACCACAGAATCTGCGGCCTGAGGCGGAATAGCCCTGAAGACCTACAGTATAACCCTACTGTGTTGATCCAGAGGAAGACAAAAACCCTTTTGAAGCAGATCCCAATTGCCCCATTAGGCACTTGTGGTCCTGTTCCTAGGGCAGCAGTGTTGTGGGGGGCAGCACATCAGTTATGACAAATCTTCATGGAAAATTCCTCCGCTTGTGAAATCCCCCAAATAGGATGTTAAGTTTGAGTGCCTAGGGCAGCATAAGCTATAAATATAAACCTTGTGATGGTGATGATGATGATGATGATGATGATGATGATGATGATGATGATAAAATATTCTCATCTTTCAGATTGAACAAATGTAAAATTGGGAAGAATGATATCACTACCCTCATGGCAATACTCCAGCAGAATCCCAACCTCTTTGAAGTCAGGTGTGTGTCTATGTGGAGGCTGCTTTATTTACAGTTCTTTATCTTATCAAATAGAATGAACACAATGACATTTTTAATGCATTCAGGAGTAAAAGCATCAGGGCACCCTGGGGCTCTGTACTGTTGTATGCGAAATATGTTTTGGGAATACACCCTACCTTAACTATACCCTGTATCACTGACCATATAACATATTTATTGCATATGTATCATATACTTTCTGATTTATTATGGCAAATTTCAGGATACAAAATTAACATCACAAAGAGCGATTTCTGGAGACCAGCCTGCAAAGAGCCTTTCCCTTAACCCCAGGTCATCATACACCTTTGGCTTAAGGCCCTATTACACCAACAGATCTGATGACAGATTATCTTCCAAAGATTTGAAGCCAAACCCAGGAATGGATTTGAAAAACGAGGAGAAATACAGTCTTTCCTTTATGACCCGTTCTCTGTTTATAGTCTGTTCCTGGGTTTGGCTTCAAATCTTTGGCCGATAATCTTTCGGCAAATCTGTTGGTGTAATAGGGCCCTTAGACTATAAAGCTATGTTCACACATAGTACCCTGTAAGTTCCACTCCTGATTTTGCCTACAAATACTGACCAAAATACGTTGTGTGAACATAGCCTAATACTGATTGTAGGCCAGGTTTTACTAGCCAGCATCAGTTTCCATTTTGTCTAATGCTTTTATGGCTAAATGAAGGTGAATATCTGCAGCCATAATAATGAATGAATAATGAATAATCTACCTGCATGCTTTCCCATATGTGTGGCCAGTGGGGTAGCTGCCATAGAGGCAGACCATGCAACTGCTACAGGGCCCATGCTTTAGGGGCGAAGCCTGGCCTGACTCCATAGTACTAGCTACAGCACTACTAGCTACGGCACAATTCCCCTGGACAGTGGCTTGCACCAGCACCCACCGGCAGGGGATGGTGTGTGTGTGGGGGGGGGGTATTGGAGTTGGCGGTACAGGATTTAGGGGCCCCATACAGTTTTTTGTTATGGGGCCACATGAGTCCTAGCTGTGCCCCTATATGTGGCAACTGTAAAGGGTGGAGTAGCTCAGGAAATGTTCAAATAAACTTTTATGATTATGATTTAAGACAATTGCCCAATACAATATTATCAAAATTGTCCCCTTATACAAAGCCTTGATCTCTTAATACAGACTGCCTGCCACCATCCTGGGAATGTGACAGTGGAATACAGGCTGGTATTTAGACCCTAACTGGAAAACACAGCAAATATTGTAAGGGTTATGTTAAAGCGAGTCTGTACCCACAATATGACCCCCCCAAACCGCTTGTACCTTCGGCAGGGGCGGATTAACTTTACCATAGGCCCCGGGCTGTTCACCAAGCCTGGGCCCCCCCACCCCACTGTAACTATGGAAGCACTAGCCTGGCGTTCATAGTACAGGATAGATAATGTCATGATGTCCTGAATTGTGCAAAATTGCCATAAAAAAACAGTGATTTTTTGCAAATCATGGCGGAAGTGTATCCAGGAGACAGTACACCACTGAAAGTATAAGTCTTTTTGGGTGGTCATGGGCCCCCCAGGAGCTCAGGGCCCCGGGCTGCCGCCTGAAACGCCCCTATTATAATCCACTACTGACCTTCGGATAGCTGCTTTTAATTCAAGATCTGTCCTGGGGTCCATTCCGCAGGTGATGCAGTTATTGTCCTAAAAAACAACTTTTAAACTTGCAGACCGTGCCAAACAGGAGTATCTGTGCCCTTACTTTGCACCACCCCTTCATCCCTCCTCCCCACCATCTTCATCATTAGGAATGCCACTGGGACATTTTCTTCATGAACACTGCACAGCTGCTTAACGATCCAGCCCATGTGCCGGGATGACACAGGTGGGGAAGAGGAGGCAATCTGCCTGGAGCATTCCTAATGATGAAGAGGGTGGGAAGGAGGGATGGAGGGGTGGTGCAAAGTTAGGGCACAGATACTCCCATTTGGCACGGGCTTCAAGTTTAAGGCTGGGTTCACCCTACGTATATTTCAGTCAGTATTGTGGTCCTCATATTGCAACCAAAACCAGGAGTGGATTAAAAACACAGAAAGGCTCTGTTCACACAATGTTGAAATTGAGTGGATGGCTGCCATATAACAGTAAATAACGGCCATTATTTCAATACAACAGCCGTTGTTTTAAAATAACAGCAAATATTTGCCATTAAATGGCGGCCATCCACTCAATTTCAACATTGTGTGAACAGATCCTTTCTGTGTTTTTAATCCACTCCTGGTTTTGGTTGCAATATGAGGACCACAATACTGACTGAAATATATGTAGTGTGAACCCAGCCTAAAAGTTGTTTTTTAGAACAATCATTGCATAACCTGCCGAACGGACCCCAGGACGGATATTGGATTAACAGCAGCTATCCGAATGTACAAGTGGTTTGGGTAGGGGTTTCAGATTGTGGGTACAGAGTCACTTTAAATATCATCTTTTTATCATGAGACACTGATCTATCTGATATGTCTGTATTTAGTGCAATAATCTCTTTACAGCTTGTGCTCCAATCATCTATCAGAGGATGGCATTCTGCAGTTACTTTCTTCTGTTAAAAATGTTACAGAGATCAGAGCCAGGTAAGGGATCATGCTTTCACAAAACTACTATGAATGTGAGTTATGAATTATGTTCCATATAGTTAACACATGGTGGAAAGAAAATGGAACATATGCTTATAACAATCAACCAGGGTAGTCGAGATTTAGAAGTATAAGAAGTAAGGTCAGTAACACTATGTATAAAATGATTAGATATGTACAATGCAGATAGATAGGTGCAATGATAGATATGTAAAATGATAGATATGTATAATGCAGATAAATATGTACAATGAAAGATATGTACAATGATAAGTAGCTACAATGATAGATATATACAATGCAGATAGATATGTACAATGATAGATATGTATAATGCAGATAGATATGTACAATGACTAGATATGTACACTACAGATAGATATGTACAGTGTAGATAGATGTGTACAATGATACATATGTAAAATGATAGATAGGTACAATGCAGATAAATATGTATAATGCAGATAGATAGGTTACAATGATAGATGTGTACAATGCAGATAGATATGAACAATGATAGATGTGTACAAAGCAGATTTTGAAAGTTATAATGACAGTGACACATTAAGAACAGCATCAATTCCTCTAGGTACAACTGCACACAGTTTATAAATAGAGATGAGCGAACGTGCTCGTCTGAGCTTGGTACGCGAGCAAGTATTAGGGTACTCCATGATACTCGTTACTCAGAGAAGCATCTTGCGATACTCGAGGAAATCTCATCTTCCGTTTCCTGTAAGTTTGCGCGTTTTTTTTCCGCAGCCAATAAACATGCAGGAGACTCTTTGGTACATCCTGCGATCACGTGGGACCCATACATGTCGATAGCAGCGATTGGTTGGCCAGATCAGATGACCCTACCATATAAAAGTCGACGCCGGCAGTACTCGATTCAGACGTATGCTGTGAGAGATTAGGGACAGAGCTGCTGCTGGTCAGGGAGAGTGTCAGTGTAGGATTTAGCGTTCCAGTAGGCAGGGTATACACTCACCGGCCACTTTATTAGGTACACCTGTCCAACTGCACGTTACCACTTAATTTCTAATCAGCCAATCACATGGCGGCAACTCAGTGCATTTAGGCATGTAGACATGGTCAAGACAATCTCCTGCAGTTCAAACCGAGCATCAGTATGGGGAAGAAAGGTGATGTGAGGGCCTTTGAACGTGGCATGGTTGTTGGTGCCAGAAGGGCTGGTCTGAGTATTTCAGAAACTGCTGATCTACTGGGATTTTCACGCACAACCATCTCTAGGGTTTACAGAGAATGGTCCGAAAAAGAAAAAACATCCAGTGAGCGGCAGTTCTGTGGGCGGAAATGCCTTGTTGATGCCAGAGGTCAGAGGAGAATGGGCAGACTGGTTCGAGCTGATAGAAAGGCAACAGTGACTCAAATAGCCAACCGTTACAACCAAGGTAGGCAGAAGAGCATCTCTGAACGCACAGTACGTCGCACTTTGAGGCAGATGGGCTACAGCAGCAGAAGACCACACCGGGTGCCACTCCTTTCAGCTAAGAACAGGAAACTGAGGCTACAATTTGCACAAGCTCATCGAAATTGGAGAGTAGAAGATTGGAAAAACGTTGCCTGGTCTGATGAGTCTCGATTTCTGCTGCGACATTCGGATGGTAGGGTCAGAATTTGGCCCCAACAACATGAAAGCATGGATCCATCCTGCCTTGTATCAACGGTTCAGGCTGGTGGTGGTGGTGTCATGGTGTGGGGAATATTTTCTTGGCACTCTTTGGGCCCCTTGGTACCAATTGAGCATCGTTGCAACGCCACAGCCTACCTGAGTATTGTTGCTGACCATGTCCATCCCTTTATGACCACAATGTACCCAACATCTGATGGCTACTTTCAGCAGGATAATGCGCCATGTCATAAAGCTAGAATCATCTCAGACTGGTTTCTTGAACATGACAATGAGTTCACTGTACTCCAATGGCCTCCACAGTCACCAGATCTCAATCCAATAGAGCATCTTTGGGATGTGGTGGAACGGGAGATTCGCATCATGGATGTGCAGCCGACAAATCTGGGGCAACTGTGTGATGCCATCATGTCAATATGGACCAAAATCTCTGAGGAAGCTTCCAGCATCTTGTTGAATCTATGCCATGAAGAATTGAGGCAGTTCTGAAGGCAAAAGGGGGTCCAACCCGCTACTAGCATGGTGTACCTAATAAAGAGGCCGGTGAGTGTATACTAGCAATATAAACAAACAGCCCTTTTCAGGGCTTAAAAGCTTTTATTAATACTATTACTACAGACTGCTGGCTGGGAGTTGCAGTGCTGCTACCGCGATTTAACCAGCACACTGTGGTGACCGGCTGCTGGCAGAAAGGGGGCATTCGGTGTTGCATACACACCCCTAAGAAGTGCTCAGTGTACTCCTTTTTGATTTTGGGGCTGGTGGTCCTGCTGTACTGCACTGTATAGCTGGGATTTGTAGTGCATCCTGCATAGAACTTACTCTTACTGCTCATTGTATTGGGGTGACAAAATGTGTACAGTTGTTGTCCATACCAGATAGCACCGTCAAGCCCCCCTAAACTAGTGGACACTACACTGTATTGCTTCTGTATTACTTCTAATGGTTCTCTGTGTCCTCACTGCCATGCTCTGACGTCACACTACGTCTGCGGAGGAGCAGGACTGGTTGCCGGGGTCCCGCCGATCGGTCCCCCGCCAACCAGCCAGCTGTTTTATTTTATTTTTTTGGTCTAGCTGTGGCCGGGGCCCCACTACCCCCGGTCGAGAGGCATCAAGTGTACTCTTGATGGTGAGTGAGAGCAGGCCTAGCCAGTTAGTTGTCAGCACCCGGGTTCATGTCCGCTACATATCCCAGCCCCTGTACTCACTCCAATTTTTGGGTGGGCTCACTTGCTTCCTCACTCACTTGTAATGGCTCTCTGTGTGCTGAATGCCATGCAGTGTCTGGCCTAGTTTTGGGAGCCTCACTTGCTTCCTCACTCACTTGTAATGGTGAGACAATTGCCAGATCCTGAAGGATCAAAGTCAATTTCAAAATCAAAAAAGCGGTGGGGGGAGAGGTAATGAGTAACATTATGCAGGGAATGTTACCCCAACTGCTACATTCAAATTGAAAATCTAAAGGGTGGTGGGGGTAGGAGTGGGGAGTTACGTGATGCAGGGAATGTTACCCCAACTGCTACAGGAGTGGGACTGGTTGCCAGGGGCCCGCCGATCGCACCGCCGCCAACCAGCCAGCTGTTTTATTTTATTTTTTTCTTGTCTAGCCGTGGCCGTGGCCTCACCACCCCCAGTCGAGAGGCATCAAGTGTACCCTTGATGGTGACTGACAGCTGGCCTAGCCGGATTGTACCGTACAGCCCCCCCAAAACTAGTGGGTACTACACTGTATTGCTGGGAGTACATCCTGCATAGAACTTTACTGCTGGCCCATGTGTTCAACCTAGTGTTGCAGCTGTTTCTTAAGACCTACCCCAATTTGGCTGACTTGCTCACCAAGGTGCGGCGCATCTGTGCGCATTTCTGCAAGTCAACCACGGATGCTGCCACCCTTAGGGCAGTGAAAAGGCGCTTGCAACTGCCGGCTCACAGACTGCTGTGCGACGTGCCCACGAGGTGGAATTCCACCTTCCAGATGGTAGCCAGGGTTTACCAGCAACGCAGAGCCATTGTGGAATGCCAGATGTCAACCTCGGTTTTGTCCATTTCAAACCAAATGATTTGTGGTCCATATGCCTGCCTCTGCCATCCATGTTGACTACTGGTGTACCTGCCCTTGCCTCCTTTTGGCTGGGCCTTAACTGGCATCCATGTTGACTACTGCTGGGCCTATAGTTTACTGGCATCCCTAATTTTGCCTCATTGTTTTGTCTATTTCGTACCAAATGATTTGTGGTCCATATGCCTACCTTTAGCATCCATGTAGACTACTGGTGTGCCTGCCCTTGCCTCGTTGGTGCTGGGCCTTAACTGGCATCCATGTAGACTACTGGTGTGCCTGCACTTGCCTCGTTGTTGCTGGGCCTTAACTGGCATCCATGTACACTACTGGTGTGCCTGCCCTTGCCTCATTGTTGCTGGGCCTTAACTGGCATCCATGTAAACTACTGGTGTGCCTGCCCTTGCCTCGTTGTTGCTGGGCCTTAACTGGCATCCATGTAAACTACTGGTGTGCCTGCCCTTGCCTCATTGTTGCTGGGCCTTAACTGGCATCCATGTAGACTACTGGTGTGCCTGCCCTTGCCTCATTGTTGCTGGGCCTTAACTGGCATTTATGTAGACTACTGGTGTGCCTGCTCTTGCCTTGTTGTTGCTGGGCCTTAACTGGCATCCATGTAGACTACTGGTGTGCCTGCCCTTGCCTCGTTGTTGCTGGGCCTTAACTGGCATCCAGGTAGACTACTGGTGTGCCTGCTCTTGCCTCGTTGTTGCTGGGCCTTAACTGGCATCCATGTAGACTACTGGTGTGCCTGCCTTTGCCTCGTTGTTGCTGGGCCTTAACTGGCATCCATGTAGACTACTGGTGTGCCTGCCCTTGGCTCGTTGTTCTCTGTGTCCTCACTGACATGCTCTGACGTCACACTACGTCTGCGGAGGAGCGGGACTGGTTGCCGGGGGCCTGCCGATCGCGCCCCCGCCAACCAGCCTGCTGTTCTATTTTTATTTTTTTTGTGTAGTCGTGGCCGGGGCCCCACCACCCCCGAAAGGCATCAAGTGTACCCTTGATGGTGAGTGCTGACTGACAACTGGCCTAGCCAGTTAGCTGTCAGCACCCCGGTTCATGTCCACTACATATCCCAGCCCCTGGACTCACTCCAATTTTTGGGTGGGCTTACTTGATTCCTCACTTACTTGTAATGGTTCTCTGTGTGTTCAAGGCCCTGCACTGTCTGACCTAGTTTTGGGGAGCCTCACTAGCTTCCTCACTTACTTCTAATGGTTCTCTGTGTGCTGAATGCCATGCTGTGTCTGGCCTAGTTTTGGGAAGCCTCACTAGCTTCCTCACTCACTTGTAATGGCTCTCTGTGTGTTTAAGGCCCTGCAGTGTCTGGCCTTGTTTCAGGCTGAATTTTTGGGTGGTTCATGATAACCTACCTGTGTTTTGATGGTTCCCTGTGTTCTCACTGCCATGCTGTGTCTGGCTGAGTTTTTGGGTGGTCCCTATTCCTACCTCTGTTTTAACCAGGCTGTTGCACAGAATTAGGCATAATGGTGCCATTAGGCAGCCTCAGAGGCATGCATACATGCTGCGCCTGCTGTTTCCTGTCCATTTCCGTTGTGTTTCCAATAATTTCTTAGGTTCACAGGTTTTCACACGACCTTCCCTCTACAGAACTTGGGTCCCCTCAAAAAATGCTCGAGTTTCCCATTGACTTCAATGGGGTTCGTTACTCGAAACGAGCACTCGAGTATCGGGAAATACTTGGCTCGAGTAACGAGCACCCGAGCATTTTAGTACTCGCTCATCACTATTTATAAAGAAACTCAGAAGTTGTTCCAAATATCTTGTAACCACAGATCATCTGTGGCTAAAGGGTGTTCAGATTCTTCTGTCTCTTTGATTAATTCCAGACAATGATATTGAGATGAGGTCACTGTGAGGGGAAATCATTACTTCCAGATCTCCTTGTTCTTTTTCACACTGAAGATAGCTCCTAATGACATTGGCTGTATGGGGTTGTTGTCCTGCTGCAGAATTAGGGTATGTTCACACTGAGCAAATACGGCGGAATTCCGCCGTGCTCAGTGTCCCAGTGTGAGTGAATGAGAGGGTGCACTCTTCTCCGCTGCCGCTCTCTGAAAAAGTGACATGTCACTTCTTTGAGCAGAGAGCTGCGGCTGCAGAGGAGTGCGCGCTCTTCCATAGACGGGCTATGGCACACTGAGACAGGCGGGATTCCACGGCAGAAAGGTCTGCTGCAGAATTCCGCCTGTTTTACTCAGTGTGAACATATCCTTAATTAATCTGGAGCTAATCAGACGCCTGATGGTATTACATAATATGAATCTGCCTGTATTTTGCAGGATAACATAAATCCTGACAAATTCCCCCAAACTATTTGCTGAAATGCATCCCAAAACTTGGAAGGACCTTCTGCCATAATTCACTGTTGCCTTCAGACAACATTATAACAACATTATTGTACAGCCCTTGGGTAAAAAAAAAACAACCTTCCGTTACAGAAGTGTTCCTAGAAGAATCCATGCTGTTTTGAAGTCAAGTTCCACACCAATTGTTTGATTTAATTTAGTTTTCTCTTTTCTCATTGTATTTTTTTATCCCCTTAAGGACCAGGCCAATTGCCACTTTTTCGTTTTTCCCTCCTCGCCTTCTAAGACCCATAACTCTTTTATTTTTCCACCTACAGGGCCACGTTTTGCTATTTTTATTTGCAGTAAAATTGCCGTGTAAAATTTAGACTGGTGCAAACTGGCCAAAGCAACCAATCACAGCTCAGCTTTCAGCTCTGGTGAAAGGAAAGAGGAGCTGTGATTGGTTGCTGTCGCCAGTTTGCACCAGTCTAAATTTTAAACCCTTTGATAAATCTTCCCCATTGTGATTAAGTGACCAGTTTTACAATATTGGCCATATGGTCAGAAATCCACTGTTTAGTGATTCACTTGGAACAGTTATTGTTGCTCATTACAATTATTACTATGCTGTCCTATTCTTGGACACTAATATAAGTGGTTGCAGTATACTATAAGCAACACTCTGATATATGAACACATTGTGGCATGCTCTGTTTTTAAATTTTCACAAAATTCACAGTTTATTTTATTTAATACAATTAAAAGCTAAGTTTTAAATTCAGGAGTCCTCACAGTTGTTGGAATAAAAAAGTTTTGTATATACTAGTGTACATAGCGTGAAGACTGTATTTGGAACATCTATTGTGTCTGGGTTCAATCAGTTACAGAAAATACCTTTTGTTTCGATACACGCTTGTATACCACACATACCTTTTGTTACGGCAATCTCCATATACCAACTGTATACCTTGCTTGCTGTCAATGAATGAGATTTACAGAGAAACCCTAGTACAACCTGCATAGTCGCACAGTACACATCACTTTTGCATGTCCATGTACATCATGAAACATATGCAGTTGGTTAGTGAGTGTAATGCCTCTCATAGCATGAGAGTGCCCAATTCCTCAGATTCAGTATGACCAAGCAGTAGAGGGATCCGCTTTGGTTTTGCAAAGGATCCCTTATTCAGAATGCCTACAAATTGTAGCAATGCTCACCTTACTTGCCACTAATAGTATATTGATGCTTTGTAATTACTGGAAAAGTCTGTTGGAAATCTGGCCTTCACAACCATCTCATCCAAACATCTTTGCTCTGAGCGTTTTTTTTTTTTATATAATATTGAATTTCTTAATGCAGGACTATACTGCTTCCAAGGAACAACTTACTCGACCTTAGAGAAACCTGTACACAAATCTTTTTCTAAAAAGATGTTTGTACACATCCATATACACTCACCGGCCACTTTATTAGGTACACCATGCTAGTAACGGGTTGGACCCCCTTTTGCCTTCAGAACTGCCTCAATTCTTCGTGGCATATATTCAACAAGGTGCTGGAAGCATTCCTCAGAGATTTTGGTCCATATTGACATGATGGCATCACACAGTTGCCGCAGATTTGTCGGCTGCACATCCATGATGCGAATCTCCCGTTCCACCACATCCCAAAGATGCTCTATTGGATTGAGATCTGGTGACTGTGGAGGCCATTTGAGTACAGTGAACTCATTGTCATGTTCAAGCAGAAATCGAGACTCATCAGACCAGGCAACGTTTTTCCAATCTTCTACTGTCCAATTTCGATGAGCTTGTGCAAATTGTAGCCTCAGTTTCCTGTTCTTAGCTGAAAGGAGTGGCACCCGGTGTGGTCTTCTGCTGCTGTAGCCCATCTGCCTCAAAGTTGGAGGTACTGTGCGTTCAGAGATGCTCTTCTGCCTACCTTGGTTGTAACGGTTGGCTATTTGAGTCACTGTTGCCTTTCTATCAGCTCGAACCAGTCTGCCCATTCTCCTCTGACCTCTGGCATCAACAAGGCATTTCCGCCCACAGAACTTCCGCTCACTGGATGTTTTTTCTTTTTCGGACCATTTTCTGTAAACCCTAGAGATGGTTGTGCGTGAAAATCCCAGTAGATCAGCAGTTTCTGAAATACTCAGACCAGCCCTTCTGGCACCAACAACCATGCCACGTTCAAAGACACTCAAATCACCTTTCTTCCCCATACTGATGCTCGGTTTGAACTGCAGGAGATTGTCTTGACCATGTCTACATGCCTAAATGCCGCCATGTGATTGGCTGATTAGAAATTAGGTGGTAACGTGCAGTTGGACAGGTGTACCTAATAAAGTGGCCGGTGAGTGTATATGCAGATTTTATTTATGGCCTAAACATGTGGGCTTCTCCAGATAAATTACCAATCACCACCAAGTAAATTTGTTATGAAAAAAAAGTACAAAAAATGTATTTCCAGCAAATGTTTTCCTGGTTGGTTTAAAACCCTCACAGCTACTTTCCTAGTCAAAAATATGATGAACAAAAAAAAACAGCTGAACAGTGGTCCTTTGTCTGCTAGGAAATTGCCCTGACATTCTTTTTATCGGCAAGTCAATTAGAGAGGAAGGGTCTATATATTATTATGCCAGATCTGACATATGTGAGAAATGTCCCCTGACACCATACGGTTTAAGTTTGGCACTATAGTGTACTGTAGCTTTAAAAATAATTTTCTGCACTTTTCTTTCAAACCTAATGATATAGAAGTTAAACATCATCTTTGGTATACTGAGAAATAAATATCCTGCCAGGCCCATCTGTCCTATAGTATGAAGGCTGCATAAGACAATACAGACACATTGATTCTTTAGGCTGATTCAGCCAATGACACCAAACAAGAGTGTTCTCATCAAGCAGATGGGTGTGATAAATATGCACATACTGCACTTGTTTAATATCCTTTTGCTTAAAATGAGACTGCTAATAAGCTTAGTAAAAGTCCAAATGTTGTGAGAAACCTTTGCATTGAAACTTGTGTGTGTGTGTGGGGGGGGGGGGGGGGGGGGATTCAGGGGGCTTACCTGCATCAAATCTACCTGATGAAGAATGTGCATCAAGAAGTGACACTTCACTTCTTCATTTTGCCTTTTCCCCCATTTTATGAATGATGTGTCTTTACAAACCCTTACTTTGTAAACTGTGGTGCAGACTTTTATTGAAAGCAATGGGCTGTGGTTTCTATGTGGATTCCACATCAGAATCCAGAATTGAGGTGTCAGGTTTATGGTAAAAGTCAGATTACTTACTGACTAATAATCCATATCTATATTGCTGGCTAGTCTGGTGTACTGGAACTGGACCTTTATCACAGTCTTTACACCTGTATTTCTATACATAAAGCAGAGATGCACTGCTAGCCTATACTTTTATATTAGGGGTACTCTGATGCTTAGCAATATATCATTAATACAAAGCTATTACAAAGTTACATATAAAGTTCAGTTTTTACTCATTATAGTTTGACTGGCATTCCCTCAGGTTTTTGTCAGCAGCCATTTTGTGTCAGCGTGTCACCTAATTTACTGTATGTATGATGGGCCAGTGTCTTCAAGTTCTTATGATCGGCCCCCTGCAGCGCCTCACTGCTACATCTCCCTGCCGGCTCCATGGCTGACCATGCTCACACCCTCAGCAGCAACATTAGCCACTAATCTCTGATCCCATGCTCGGGGGGAGGGGGGGGGGGAAGTTGCGCCCCCTAATGGCTATATTTATTTTTTTCTTTTCTTTGTTTTTAGTTTGAACCCCAGTGAAGAAATTTATATTGTTTTCTCACCTTCTAGAGACTCGTCAATAAAAATAAGGTAATCTTTCAGTCCTATTACTGTATTCTTTGAAGTTAAAGTGACACTGTCACCACCTTTTTGCATTTTGACTGCTCCCCACAGGTGTAAGGGGTAAATGTTATAGCTTTCATTACTTATTTTATATCACACCTCATGGTGCTTGTTCTGGTAAAAAGTCATTTTTATCACCTGTGGATTGGTATATGTGGGCAGGGCCTCTCAGCCTTTGGGCCACATCGCCCTGCCCCTAGCGCCACTTAGCCCTGCCCCCATCCATGACATCATCACCACATAGGCTCCGACCCTCAGCAGCCATTGGAAGGGCCAGCCTAAAGCTCTAGCCCCCCCTAGATTGTCCCACACCAATGGCCGCTGAGGGGGGCCTATACGATGATGTCATGGATGGGGCGAGGCTAAGTGGCGCTAGGGGTGGAGCAGTGTGGCACATAGTCCGTGAGGCCCCGTCCACATATACCAATCCACAGGTGATAAAAACAACTTTTTACCAGAACAAGCACCATGAGGTGTGATATAAAATAAGTAATGAAAGCTGTAACATTCACCCTTTACACCTGTGGAGAGCAGTCAAAATGCAAATGGGGGTGACAGTGTCACTTTAATTTTGACTGTTTGTCTCAGTGTGCATGACAGTTCTCCAGATGTCATTCTTTAAAGTGACTCTGCACCCACAATCTGACCCCCCCCCCAAAAAAAAAACCATTTGTACCTTTGGATAGCTGCTTTTAATCCAAGATCTGTCCTGGGGTCAGTCAGGTGATGCAGTTATTGTCCTAAAAAACAACTTTTAAACTGACAGCCCTGTGCCCAATGGCCTTGGCCTAGGTTGTGTATGCATTAGGCTGGCACACCCTCTCTATCCCTCCTCCCTACCCTCCTCATCATTAAGAATGCTCAAGGCAGATTGTCTCCTATTAATCAGCTGCGTGAGCACGGCACATGGGCTGGATCGTTAAGGCACCTGTGCAATATTCAGACAGGAGAAAATGTTCTAGGGGCATTCCTAATGATGAAGAGGGTGGGGAGGAGGGACAGATGGGTGGTGCAAAGTTAGGGCACAGATACTCTAAGCCCCAGCCGTAGGGCACGGGGCTGTTAGTTTAAAAGTTGTTTTTTAGGACAATAACTGCATCACCTGCCGAACGGACCCCTGGACAGATCTTGGATTAAAAGCAGCTATCCGAAGGTACAAATGGTTCGGGGGGGGGGGGGGGGGGGTCAGATTGTGGGTACAGAGTCGCTTTAAGTGTGAGTCTTAAGGCATCTAAATCCCATATTCCTGAATGATGTGATTACTGTGTCTCTGTCCCTTACATAGCTGGTGGCTTCTCGAAAGTCATCTCCAACATCAAACTGCAAGAGTTATAATACTTCTGATTTTACAGAGTCTCTCTTTACTTTTATATACAGTAAGACATTATTATATTTGATTATATTTCCTGGGTCTTATACTACTTCTCTTCTTAACGGCTGTTTTTTTCTTCATTTCTCATATTAGATTATCTGGATATCAATTTCATGCAGACCATCTTAAGAAGCTCTGTGCTGTGCTAGAAAACAGTCACTGTGTTAACTATTTGAAGTGAGTAGATCACATCAATAGGCTGCTCTTGTGAAATATGGCATAGCTGGTAGGATATGCCCTGGGTGCCTGGAGGAGCGTAAACAAGCCACTTTGCCATAGCAAGGATTTTGCATATGTAAAGATGAATTTTGAGGATTTTGCATAGTTCAGGTGTTGAAAGCCATTACAAAGAATGCATGAATACTTTTACTGAAGGCTAATGAATTTCATACAACATTTTGTATTGTTAGTATTTATTGCCATATAAAATAATGTATGCTTACAGATTAAAGAGGAACAACATATCTTTGGAAGCCATGAAGGGGATTCTCACACTTGAGTCAAGAAAGCCTCATCATTTCATCTTAAGGTAAGAAAGAATTTTGCACAAATTTTGCACCAAAACCTTGAAATGCAACACTGCGCCATAATTGTGCCAAAATTACGGCCCAAAATAGTGTCTCAAGTAAGCTAAGAGGTGATAACATACAAAGTTAGACAACAATGTGATAAGACGCACCAGATGCATCCTATAATATGACCCACTGATACATATGGCATATCTTCAGCCAGTCTCCACCTAGTTTATGCTGTCTAAATATTAGAATTGGCAAATCTGCTCCAATTACTTCTTAGGGGTAACAGGCAAGCAAATCTTCATCTTGTCATGGTCCTATATTGTTGATGCCATGAATATTTGTTGATGGGCTCTTACCTAATAATAGTGGTATGCTCTATATTTCAGTATTGATGAGCCATGGGTGAATGGAGAACATTTAATGCCACTTGTCCATCACTACATGCACATTCCTTCAAAACTTCAATGTATCAGGTAAGTGAAAGAGACTTATATAAGCCTGAAAGAAGGGCTTTGAATGAATAACTAATATAATCACAGATTAGCCAGTACTAGATGGTGTAGGATTATAAGGAGCTGTTATTTTTTGAATTTTTTAAAACAAAACAGATGCTTCTTACCCTGATCGCTTCCATTACATATCCAACAGACAAGAAGGTAAGCTGTCACATTGAAATTGTTATCCAATCTGCAGGCATCATGCTATAGAACAGGAGGAGTTGAGCAGATTTATATATATATAGTTTTGTAGGAAAAGTTTCAGGATAACTGGTTATTTACTCATGTAAATTGCTGCTCATTCTGAGCTAAGTAGTCATGTGGGCGGCCCTATTCAAAGACTGAAAATGATCTGTATGTAGGTGTACAGGTAGTCAATCACTGACTATGGCCACTGGCTTGTCTATTCTACATATTGTGGATTAAAAAGTCAATTGGGTGGTCCTATTTAGTGATTGACAGCTCTTTCTACCCACACACTTATACACAGAGAGCTGTCAGTCTCTAAACAGGACTGCCCTTGTGTGACTACTAGACTGAACAGAGACTTACCGGTACCGTATCGGTTGGGTGACACATGTAAAAAAATGGCTGTTGTGTTACACGGCCGTGTCAAATAACAGCCGTTGTTGTACCCCCTGTGAACACGGCCTAAGGCTGTTTTCACACACTGAAATTAAAAAAAAAAAATAAAAAAAAAACCCAGCTGTAAAATAGGTATAAAGGTGACCTTTTTTATAATAATGTGTACCATAGATGTCTATGGAAAGTGCATATATTTTATAAAAAGTGTGCTTACTGTAGAGCTAAGTTCACAAACTGTAATTGTACGGCTGTCTTTTTGGATGGCTGCATTTTGGCTTTAAAAGGACGGCTGTAAAAGGACAGTATGTAAACATAGCCTAGAACATATTTTTAGATTTTTAGATTTAAAAAGTCTGCTTTTTATGGCTATTTTATGAAGATTTTTTGTATTTATTTGACAGTGTGTGAACCCCATATCATAGTGATGGGAAACATGGTGTTTTGCATCTGACAAATAAAAAAAAATATTGAAAATGAGTCACAGTTTTATGTGCTATATATGTTGAACAAATATGATTACATATGAGCAGAATTATTCCAGATTACTTCCATAAATAATAATAATTCTTTCTGTCATTTTAGTGCATTTCAGAGTAAGTTGACCATCAAACTGAACAGCGAGCACTGTCATGATGGAAGGTAAAAAGCTCTAAGAAGACTGGCTTGACAAATAGGATTTAACTGATATTCCTTTTAGGCTATGGTCCCACAACATACTAAAGATCGAGAAGAAGGCCGTTGTTGTTAAACAACAGCTGGAAATAATGTTCTTTTTGATATTTAGTACATTGTTAGAACATTGCCTAAAGCCAGGGGTTATTCAGGATTAACAAAACATAGCTGCTTCCTTCCAAAAAAAAAAGAACCACATCTGTCTTCAGGTTTACTTTAATGGAGAAAAGCTGCAGTACCATACCCAAACTGAGGACCGGAGTGGTGCTGTTTCTGGAAGAAAGTGGCTATGTTTTTCTAATCCTGGATTACTTCTTTAATCTGGTGTAAAAAGTAATATAACTTTTTAATAAAATATTATTAAAGAAAATGTGCCATTTTTGTTTCACATTAAGTGGCAGCATAACTGCAGTCAAGTCTCTCTGCTGCCACCAATGGCTTTGTCTGGAACTGCAGGACTGGTCAAGCTTGGTCCTGGCACAGATACATACCAGTGGCACTGCTGGTAGCAGTAGTGATATTGAGCCTCCCAAATGTCTATTATTAATGCATATTACCATTAGAATTCACATTACAGCTGGGGAAGCAGCCAGTGTCACTAGTGTTGTAGCTGAGACACTGTGTAGCAAAGAAAGCAGAGGGATGCAGTGGCTGCAGCACTAGGGACACAGGCTGCTTCCCCAAGTGCGTTGTCTATTCTAATGCTAATATGCACTAGAATAGAAATTAGGGGAGACTCAATATTACTAATACTGATGTTACTGGTTTGGACCAGGGTTTAACCAGTCCTGCAAAAAATATATATTTTTCTATTCTCCTGAATACACATTTAAATATGGTATATAGCTGTTACTGCATAGTCATACTTTTTATAGTACACATTTTAAAGTAAACCTGTCATGTAAATCTAACAGCAGAGAGAATAGCAGAACTTTGAACATCTGCTAGTGAGGCAATAGGCATTTTTAGTTGGACAGTGCTTCTGCTTAGCCACCTGCATAATCACTACTACTAACAACTGTTTGTATGCATTTATGTCTCTGTGTGTTTGTTTATGTACATGCATATAAATATATCTGTAAATGCGTGGGTGTGTACGCTGGTATCTGTGTTTGTATGGGTAGGTGCATCTCAGTGTATCTGCACTTGTGTAAGTGCCTATTAAATGCAGTATGTATACTGTATATAAGATTGTATGCATCTGTTTATATGTGTTTGTGAATGTATACATATTTAGGTATCTATGTAGATATTTTGCTGGTGTCTGATCAGTAAAGGTCTGATCGATGTTGTCTGTCACCCTGTAGCTTTTCTCTGACCCAGTACTTCTCCCAGTCTGGTGCTTTATCTTACATGGTTACACAACCCTACTTAAAAGATAGGCTGTACAGCATCTTCTACACAATGCCAGAGGATGAGAGAAAGGCTTAACTTACTGCTGTGGCCACTCTGTGGTACTGTAGAGGTCCCACTCTTTGGATTGTGATGGCATATACTAATGATATGTCTATGTTGGGAAAGGCCTTTGAGTATGTAGCGGCTATGCTGCCAAATTTCCAGGGAGGCAGGGGGTATTTGGGTTGGGGTAGGCGAAGGTTTCACTCCTTGCACACACTGGTGCATTTATAGTGCATTTATGTACAATAATCTGCTAACCGTTGGTGCAAATGCTGCGGATGAATGCCAGATTAGTCCCATGTCAGCACAACTATGAAAGCACTAAACTCCAAACTAGTTGTCATAATTGGCCATGTACCTAGTTTCTCTGAGATACAACAGTACTTGTGTAGAGAATAGAGGACACATTTGTATCTCCATTCTCTGTCTGTAGTTTGCTGGGTTGACACTGCATTTTTGCTATCCGTTTAACGTATCCGTTTAATGTAAAAGAAACAGATGCATATGTGTGTGTGCGCATGTGTTTTTTCATTGACTTCCGCTATAAAAAAAAAAAAAGGATTAAAATACATCAGTTTGTTTTATTTTAGTGTACACTAAAAAAAATGGTTGCAAAAAAAGGCTATATGAACCCTGCCTAACACAGGTACCTGCATAGGACATAAGCAAAAAAAAAAAACAATGTATAAACTAATACATTTACACAGCAATAAGAAATTCTGAGTTTAATGTGTTAATGTGTTTAAAATATATCTTTTTATAAGTTGTGTATGTATGACTTGAAAAACAATGGTCAGGCATTTTTTTTAACTTTGTATGGTCATATTTGGATTTCAGAATTGCTACAGGTTTTCAGACAGTGAAATCATTAAGGTAAGAATTGGCTGCATTATGGCTGTACCTTCTTCTAAATATTATAATAAACAGCATGTCATAATGTGATGACACTATGTATGAATCCAAAAGAAAAAGCTGTATGCCCTAAAAACCACCTCCAATCAATAATATGTTATCTGTTCATACATAGAGTTTTATTTGTGTGTCTAACTACACTCCATATGGCTATATGGGTTGGCGTCCACTTGTGTTACATTTTATTTTTGTATTTAAAAAATAATATAGGGTAATATGATAGGATAAAAATGATAGGGTAATATACCCTGATCATAAAGATATTACTTTATGATCAGGGTATGTTTATTACAGCTGTAATTTACTAAAATACGGCCATATTTTCATGTTAAAATGACAACCATAATTTACTAAATACCAGCTGTAAAAAAGGGAGTGTTAGTTATTTTACAGCTGTTTCTTTAATACGGTGTGTGCACAGATGATTTCTCATTGACTTTAAAGGGGCACATTATTTTTCAAACCTACAGTCCTAATTTTTCCACAACATGATGCCTGTAGTTTGTGCTTATTTTTTACGTTGTGTGAACACCCAGTTTGACCTCTGGGAAAGGAAGGCAGTGCTAGTGTGGTGCTGTTTTTACATTGCAGTGCTGCCACCCAGCTGTAAATTGCAGCACTTCTCTATTTAAGTGAATGGGGAAGACTGCAGTTGCCTCTAAAGTCAGGTTGCTAGGAGCTGTGGTTTTCAGGGGGAAACTCAGTAGTGTAAGCAATGCTTTATCAGTGGTGCATTTTCATCATTCTCATAATTGGGGGAGGGGGGAGTAGGTAGACTCCACTAATTAAAAAGTGATGCCATTTCCTAGCCTTATTCTATAATTTCCATATGGAAAATGGCAAACCCAGTTTAAATGATAGAAGTAAGGGTAAGCAGGGTTCCAACCCAGAAATTCTACTGAAATAAAATTAGCATTTTTATTGCTATGGCATACTATGGTCATATTGTCTATGGCAGGGATTTTCAACCAGTGTGCCGTGGCACACTAGTGTGCCGCGACACATGGCCGGGTGTTCCGCGGGGAAAGTTCCCCAAACTATGGTGCCCCTGTGAAACAGGAGAAAACAATGGGGGAGAGAAACCTGGGGATGGGGGAGAAACAGGGGAGAGAAGCAGGGGGGAGAGAAGTTTGGTGGAGAGAAGCACGGGGGAGAGAAGCACAGGAGAGAAGCAGGGGGAGAAGTATGGTGGAGAGAAGCACAGGAGAGAAGTAGGGGGGAGAAGCACAGGGGAGAGAAGCATGGGGGAGAGAAGCACAGGAGAGAAGCAGGGGGGAGAAGTATGGTGGGGAGAAGAAAACAGGCCCAGGTTTCACACTGAGTTAGTATAAATACATTTTGAATCTATATTATTAACTATATGTATAATATGTACTGTTTTAGTGACATTTTGTGCCATTTTGGTTGGTGGTGTGCCCCGGGATTTTTTAAGTATAAAAAGTGTGCCGCGGCTCAAAAAAGGTTGAAAATCACTGGTCTATGGCATACTAAGTCCCCTGACCACAAGCTAAAAACATATACAAACTGTGGAGGTGTATACCATATTATGCATAAATCCTATTATTGGATTATGTTCTCACAAATATGTTTATGCTTCAGGTTTAATGAATGCAGACTGGAAATAGATAACTTGGAGTCTCTAGCTCTTATGATAAGGCACAGCACAAGTCTTACAGAGCTAAGGTAAGCTAATCCTAGTGAAGTCTAAAAAAAATATGTGTTCACCCTAGGTAGTATATAAATTGTTAACAAAATATTCCATGTTTGGCTAGAGACCATTGGAGTTCCCTGTTCTGTATAAGTATTCTAGTCAGCAGCTGATAGCTTGGCCTCGTGTAGTGTGTAATTTTTGGTTGAAGTGTCCCTTTAGATATTATTTAAGATATTGTTCATACATGTACACAAAACATATCTACCTTTCGTATGTGTGCAGAATGTGTGGATTCAATGATCAAAATAAATAATAATTTTAAATTCTGAGCTACTGATGTCTTTTAACAACTAGTACTGACCTTACCCATGGCAATGTATTTCATGTAAAGTATTGCCTCAAATCTGGAAACTTTTCATTCATGTTCTTTTATCCCAGTATATCAGGAACCAACCTTGGTGATAAAGGAGTTCACATTATTTCCAGTCTCCTGACATCGCTTCCAATCCTAAAGATCATTAGGTGAGAGTCATAAAGCTTCAGTCTCCATCTGAGATGTTATTATTTACACACTTTACTGCTTGCTGGATTAGGTGTGTTTTACACCTAGAATTCAGATTTACATAGCTCTTGCTAGTCTACTTCCTATTTCTAATCTACTTGTCTAAAAACCACTACCTTCTGCTAAAGGTGCTCATGCACCTTAGATTAAAACTGATGAAAGTGAACAATTTCAACCAAAATGAATTGTTGGCTGCAATTTATCAGAATGGTTGTTTTAGCCAACCAATAATAGACTGTTGTCATCTGAAAAGAAGTCGGACAATAGTTGGACAAAAAAATCATTTGTTCAAGAAGAATCTTTCATTCATGAACAATGTTTCTGTAAAGAATATTCTCAGACCGTTTCCAGAATATTCTTGGCACATTCTCAGAATTCTTCCAGAAAGATTTTTTTTCCTTCGCCTGATGTAACTGATAGTATGGATAGTTATTGTTGTTATTATTATTATTATTACTTATTATTGACTAAAATGTGTTTAGGCCCTAATACACAGAGTGATTATCTGAGAAATCAGGCTCCAATTGGGCAGATATTGCTCTGTGTAATAAAGACGGTGATCAGCTAAGGAGCAAGTAGTTGTTCATTCGTTGTCTTCTTAATTTATCAACAAGATTGGTGGAAAAAGTCTAAAAATTTTGCACAACTGTATACCTATGCTAAAAGTCCCCATAATCTTTAGACTTTTATCGGCTGAACCGATGTATGGGGGCCTTTATGCAAATTTTAAAAGTTTACCCTGCTCAAGATCAAGGCCGGCGTTAGGGGAGGGCAAACTGGGCAATTGCCCAGGGCCCCCATCCCCCGGGGGCCCCCTACTGCTGTTACACAGGCAGGAGCACACAGACAGCGTCCTGCAGCCTCCTGTAGTGAGCCCTGGCCACAGCTACTTGCTGCTATCAGGGGATCACAAAAGCTGCAGGACGGTATCCTCCCTGAGTGTGTGCTCCTGGTGTGAGTGTGTGAGTTCCCTTAAGACCCCCCCTCCTTCCCCCTCTCTTCCTGTATGATCTGACCTCCGTCCTCCTGCACTGTGTGGCCTCCGTCCTCCTCCTCCTTCCATGAATGGTGTCGGGACGATAGGGGAGAAGTTTGCAGGCTGTGTCACATCCTGCTGCTGCCATAGACATGAGGGGTATTGCACCACTACACACAGCATGCTGCTAGAGGCAGTAAGTATACTGTATATGTAGTGTGTAGTTGATGTGTACCAATGTAGTTGTATAAGGGCTGAATGTAGTGTGTGTTACATGTAAGGTGTACTGTATAGATTGGATGTCTTGGATTTGTGTAATGTTTTTTTTCCATGGATGTGTTAGTGTGTGTGCATGCGTTTGTGTATATGTATATATATATGTGTGTGTGTGTGTGTGTGTGTGTGTGTGTGTGTGTGTGTGTGCATGCATGCGTGTGTGTTTGTCTATATTATATAATGCCACTGCTGTCTCAGCAGTGGCAGAAGTGTTCATGTGAAGTCGCTATAAGGGTATAAACACGTATTGTATCCGCAGCAGATTTTACCCTGTGAGGGTATGTGCACAGGAATTAGGCGAGGAATTAGGTGAGGAATTAAAGAGGAATTTCAGCTTGAAATTCCTCCCGTAAAATATGTACAGAGTAAAGTCCCATTGTGTTTAATGGGTTTTCTGCTCTGTTGTTCACACTGCAGAATTTCCGAGCAGAATTTTCTGCTGTAGATCTGCTAGAGGAATCCTATAGAAGTCAATGGGGGAATTAAAGTGACACTGTCACCCCCTTTGTGCATTCTGACATCTCTACACAGGTATAAAAGGTAAATTTTGCGGTTTTCAGACCTTATTTTATATCATACGTCATGGTGCTTGTCCAAGTAAAAAGTGATCTTTTATCAACGGCAGATTGTGTTAAGTGGGCGGGGCCTCGCCCACCGCACAACCATTGGCCCCGCCTCCTCGTCGGCCATTGGAACAGGCTGGCCTAAAGGTCTTGGCCCCACCCCCTCTAGGTCGGCCCACCAATGGGCGTCAAGGGGGCCAATGGTGGTGCGGTGGGCGGGGCTAAGTGGCGCTGATGCCGCGAGGCAACACCCACTTAACACAATCTGCAGTTGATAAAAGATTACTTTTTACTTCAACAAGCACCATGCTGTAAGATATAAAATAAGGTATGAAAACCGCTAAATTTACCCATTATACCTGTGTACAGATGTCAGAATGCAAAATGGGGGTGACAGTGTCACTTCTGCTTGAAATCTTTCAGCTACAATTCCTCAAGAATTGCTCAGTGTGCACATACCCTGAGTTCGCAGCAAAATTTGCTACGGATATCTGCCCATTCACTTCAAAGGGATGACATACTCACAGCGGGACTCCCGCTGCGAGTATGTCAAAGTCAGTGACATTAACCCCCGTGGCCCAAGAACATACTTTACTGGGTCCCTGCTCCGGCTTGCTTCAGGGGCTCCCAGCGTCTCCCAGCGCTCAGCCAATAAGTGTGCTGCGGTGGGGCAGGTGAAGTGAATGGGAAGGTATCCAGGCTGCGGGGGTTAATGGCACTGACTTTGACATGCTCGCAGCGGGATGACAATCCGGCTGTGAGTATGTCATCCCTTTGAAGTGAATAGGCAGGTACCCAGAGCGGATTTCGTTGTGAACTCGAAGCGTAAAATCTGCTGCAGATACTGTACATGTGTTTGTACCCTCAACTGCATAGAAGCTGCAGCCATTCTCTGGCCTCATCAGTCCTATGTAATTGCTGCAGGTGACCACTGAGGTCAGTAATTGGCTGCAGCTCCCATGAGTAGTGTATGATGATGTCACTAAGGTAATTTTGTTTTTTATTCAGGAAAAATAAGGTGGTATTCAGTCATTATGTAGTGGTCACGCTATGGCGGTAATATTGTTCTGCATATAGTTTATATAGTCATTATGTGGGGGTCACTCTATGGTAGTAATATTGGTCTGTATATAGTGTCATTATGCGGCAGTCACTGTATGGCGATAATATTGGTCTATATATAGTCTGTATATAGAGTCATTATGCAGTGGTCACTCTGTCAGTAATATTGGTCTGTATATAGTGTCATTATGCGGCAGTCACTGTATGGCGATAATATTGGTCTATATATAGTCTGTATATAGAGTCATTATGCAGTGGTCACTCTGTCAGTAATATTGGTCTGTATATAGTGTCATTATGCGGCAGTCACTGTATGGCGATAATATTGGTCTATATATAGTCTGTATATAGAGTCATTATGCAGTGGTCACTCTGTCAGTAATATTGGTCTGTATATAGTATGTATAGAGTCGTTATGTGGTGCTCACTCTATGGTGGTAATATTGGTGTTTTGGGGTCATTATGTGTTGGTCATGGAGAGGTAATATTATTGTTCTTTATGCGTGTTTTCTTCAGTCACAGTATGACGGTTACATTTGGTCCTGATGTAGCAATATATATATTTTTTAAACATTGGATATAAACATTTTTTGTGTGAGTCTTTTACAACTGACCGACACAGTGTTGAGTTAGCGTAGGGACCCATGTGAACCAGGAGACAGGCACGTGGTACATGGGGCAATATGGTTTGATCAAATTATATATCAACATCCTGGCGTTGGTTTTCAAACATAGCCTACCGGCATTAGTATCAGCCATAGGTGTGAGGTGCAGCAGCTCCTTTCTCTCCATGTCGCAAGTCTTTAACAACACTAGCAGCAGTCCTGGCATGTAACCTTCTGAACTGACTGACTGTGACTAAGAGCCCTAACAATAGTTGTCCAAATCAGGCCGATATCCTTCATGTAATAAAGTCAACAATCAGCTAAAGAGCCGATCCTCAGCTGCCAGCCACACATCGCTACATGTATTAGGTAGCATGGCCAATGGCTGATAAATGGGGGTATAAAATAATAAAGCTTTTACTTAACTGATCACATTCCCCGGTGTCCTCAGGCCTTGTCTGTGCGATACCCTGGTCACAGCAGCTGCAGCTCTCACTTCTGGTCCTGTCTCAGAAGTAACAGGCCAGTGATTGCCCAGTCACTTCAGAGATGGGACCAGAAGTGAGAGCTGCAGCTGCGCTGACCAGGGTATAACATGGACAAGTCCTGAGAACACCAGGGGATATGATCAGGTAAGTAATAGCTTTATTATTTACTATATACAGCGAGGGCTGCATGGAAATTGTTAATGATGTCCATGCAGCCCTTGCTGCACAATAATTTAGCTGTCCTATAGGTTCTGAAAGCAATATCTGCTAGATTAGTGCTAACTTATCCAGAGTATCAGACCATATAATACCCTAACCTGCCACGAGCAGCGGGTACCCCTGACTAAAGTGTATGGGGACCTTAAATTGTTGCTACAATATATCAGCATTTGGGGACCCACCTTCAACTTTGCCCAGGGCCACATTTAGTCTAAGACCAGCCCTGCTCAAGATGACACTACTTGTAGGCATCATACAAGCCTTAGGCTGCGTTCACACTACGTATTTCAGTCAGTATATGTATATTTCAGTCAGTATATTTCAGTCAGTATTGCAACCAAAACCAGGAGTGGATTAAAAACACAGAAAGGATCTGTTCACACAATGTTGAAATTGAGTGGATGGCTGCCATTTAATGGCAAATATTTGCTGTTATTTTAGAACAAAGGCTGTTATATTGAAATAATGGTCGTTATTTACTGTTATATGGCGGCCATCCACTCAATTTCAACGTTGTGTGAACAGATCCTTTCTGTGTTTTTAATCCACTCCTGGTTTTGGTTGCAATACTGACTGAAATATACTGACTGAAATATACATAGTGTCAACGGAGCCTAAGGCTGCAAAAATAGACCGCCCCCCCCCCCCCCCCCCTAAAAAATTCCCTAATAGAGTGCTAGGACATTTATGTAATTTGTTTTATTTTTGTCCACAAAGAGTGTGAAAGTGAGGCTGTACGTAATATAGATTCAGCCTATACAGCTGCTGTAGGCAGGCAGGTGCTCCCAGCTCTCTTCCTCATGGGTGGTGTAAGCCACAGGGCTCTGCCTCTCCAAAATTAGCAAGTAAAGACTGAAGGAAACCTACCCTTAAAGGGATTGAATGAGGGATTTTAACAATTACTGAGTCCTCCTTTTTGAGTATGTTGGTTTTTGGTGGTAGCAATAGCCAGTGAACAGGGCCATACTGTAACTCTGTAAGCCTCTAAATTCATACAGAATAAATTGGAATTATGTTGCATTTATTCAGGTGCTATATGGAGACACATTATTGTGTCACATATAGTGCCTATAGCATCATGACCCTTGTAATGTAATGTTCTGATTTTTATCTTTTTTTTATGATTTATAACAGATTGGCATCTGTAAACATGTCCCATGGAAGTCTGATGCATCTCATAGAAAGCCTGACGCACTGCAAATCAGTCCAAGAAATTGAGTAAGTGCTATCAATCTCTAGTTTTGAATCTGTTGATAGGTAGTCAATAAAACTTGTATGAGCATTACAATGATTCAATAAGGGGTCTGAATGCACCCTAGGGTCAGACTGGCATACGTTACACATTCATTCATGAGAATGTGTAAATTGTTATCTCTTTTTTTTAATACTCACTTATCTTTGCTCCTCAGTTTGTCCAATAATGATATTGGTGTAAAGGGAGTAAAATATCTAACACAGTTACTGGCACAGAAGAGGAATCTCCATGGAATAAAGTAAGTTTAAAAATAGACAATAGATTATAATGTTGGAAACATAAAGGTAGTTGCTGGAGTTTGTCTTGGATCTTCTCATTTTGCTGTTATGGGAGGGTATATAATAAGGTCCTGTTTTATGTCCTATAACTTTGCGTCATTGTTTATTCATTTATTTTTCTTACTTGACCTTTTACTTGTGTGGTATCTGGCCAGTTGTAAATATCACAACACTATATAAATGAAAGAATATTCTTTTGAACCATTGTACCATGAAGCGACTGGTTCCTATGAATAAACCGTTTCTCAACTGTTTCTCCAGAATGTCCTGCCTTAAAGGAAAACTTAAAAAGTTATCCATCATTGCCAGGGAAAAACTTGCTGATCAAGGGCCTCTTATGATCTCAAGAACAGGGATCCCAGTCTTGAGATCAAGGGGCGCCCCAGCAGTTGGACCCTGTCTAATTGCCTACTTATCCCATAGCCACAAGATCTATTTTAAGATGGGAATACCCTTTTAATTGTTGCTCCTCTTTTCTTTTATTGGTATGTTCAATATTTAATAAGACTTGTTTCTTACTGTCCCCTTCTCCTATAACTCATTGTATTGAGTGTCCTGTTATATTAACAATGAAATAATGGGCATAGACAAGTCTTGATGACAGAAGTTTTGGTCTAAACTGGTCAAGAATGTACTGGGTGTGGACCACAATGGTCTAAAATACAATCTTACTTGGTTTATATGTGACAACATCAAGAGAAATAGGTCATGTAGTGTATTCTGTTCAAACTCTAGAGAACTAAGCTCCAACATACACCAAACCAGATATATCCATAACTATATAGGCTGTGAAAGACCATGTACAACTTCATCTCAAATTAATATGCTTTAAAGGAGAATTCCAGGCACAGGCATTGCTGGGGAGGGGGTGGGTGAAGAAAACAACATGCACTTACCTCCCCAGCTCCAGCGCTGGTGTCGGCTGTCCTTTGCACCGGTCTTCGATCCCTTCTAGGTCTGAGTGGGGACCTGATATATAATGTATCAAGTCCGTTCAGTTAGTCAGCAGCAGAGGTAGTACACCACTACAGCCAATGACTGGCTAAGCGGACTTGGAATGTCAATTCCCAAGGCCGCTCTCTAGACCAGGAAGCAGCTGGGGACCTCTGGACCGGAAAGGAGAACAGCAGACACAAGCGCTAAAGCTAGGGAGGTAAGTGCATGTTGTTGTTTTTTACCCACCCCCTCCCGGGCAGTTTTAAAAGAAATATCCGTGCCCGGAGTTCTCAGTGTCATTTAAAAAAAGTTTGACATCCAACAGCACCCAGATAAGTAGTCAATTTCACAATTCCAATGTGGACACAGGAACAATATTTAAAAAATAGACGCCCACAGCATCCACAGCACAGCATTCAAGGATGCTGTGGAAGTCTACCATTCTTCAAGATGTCAAAGACACAAGTCAACACTTTTGGTTGGTCGCAGTCTGGGTGTTCAGAATGAACCCCCACTGATCATTAGAATGATCAGTGAGAACCACTCAGTTGAATGTTTCCCTCCTAAGTTCACTGCTGGAGACTGATGTTATAGTAAGTCTGTGGAGCCTGTCTCCAACAGTGAGACAAGGGAAGCAGCGAGCCGCTCATTCTAATGATCAGTGAGTCTCTGAACCCCTCAACTGATCAAAACTGTGGCATGTCTTTGGCATCTCAAATCACAGAAAGGCTATGTTCACACTACATAAATCTACGGCCGTAGTTCTCGCCGCAGAACTACAGCCGTAGATTTGCGGGGTGGAACATAGCATTATTTGCTATGGGATCCCTGCCGGAGCGTACACACATCGTGTGCGCTCCGGCCGGTTCCCATACGGCGCCGCAAACAACTGACAGGTCCATTATTTGCGGACGGAATTCAATGAATTCCGCCCGCAGAAAGACCTGTCAGTTCACACAGTGAAGAGAGTGGCTCCAGCCACTTGCTTCACTCTGTGCTATGGGAAGCTCTGATGCGGGCGCGCGCTGATGCGCCCGCATCAGAGCTCCACGGAGGAAAGATCATCCGGCTGATACTTAAGTACCGGCCCTGATGATCCGGGCTGAGACCGGCCGTTCTGTGACCCGGCCAGAGTCACGGAACGGCCGGTCTCATACGTAGTGTGAACATAGCCTTATGCTGTAAGCCCATCAAATAATCCAGTAATAAATATATTTTTTCAGTGTATGTGGCTGTAACTTTCAAAAGACAAATTCAGAAGACAGAAGACAGTTTATTGCAGAATTATCCAAATGTCCTGATCTACAAGAGATAAAGTAAGAAAACAGAGTAAGATGTACATTAGTATGCTGATTTGCTGATATCTAATGTGTATGAGGCAGCTGCTGTCTAACATCCGTTATCTAGGGAAGTAAGATTATAAGGCATGTGTATAAGGAGATCTTATATGACCCAGGGCCCTTTTACACTGCCCGATCGGCAGGAGCATACAAGCTTGGGTTGCCCAGTTTGGTGCTCTCTTGGAAAGCCTTTAAAAAGGCCCAATTGTGTGTCCATTTAAATTTGTTGTTATTATGGTAATGTGCGGCCATTAGTGATACTTTTAACTGGCCGCTCAATTCAGTCAGCCGATGAACGTTTGCATTTGCTTTATTGGCTGATCACTGGCCCTTTCACACAGACTGATTATTAATAGGAAAGGTCAATTGCCCTATTATCAGCCTGCGTAAAAGGGGCTTGTGCACTGGGAATACCTAACATAATATTTATAACGTTTTCTCTATTGGCCAGCTTACAGAATATGTCACTGGATGATGACTCTCTCTTAGTTCTGTGTAAAGCACTTCCACAGATGTTGTCACTGAGGTCACTAATGTAAGTATGTGGGCTTATATTACTCCTGTCATTAATTGATTTAGTGATGCTCACATTACTGCCTTTTCTTCATTTGGTCCACATTTAGTAGATAACACACCTACACACAATGGCATACCTTGAGACCCATACAGAAAGGGAGGCCAGACAAACATCAGTGGGTGAAACAAGCCCCACACATTTCTTTCTTTTGTCCCTGGATCAGTAGTGCCACATCGGTTCTGTTATTGCTTATTGTAATGTATATCATCTGTTAATTTAGTAGTAATAAGTGTGAAGGTAAATAATCATTTTGAAGTAAGGTTTGCTAATATTTATCCCAATTTTTTTAGTGGTACAGTACAAGCAGAATCACCATATATTGCTAAATAGTCCACATATCACCATATAGCAGCCAGATAATATCATCAATACCATGTCCATATAGTGCCTCAGTATGGAGCACAGAAGTGTATAAGAAAGTGGAAGCCTCAATATTGTTGTTTAAGATTCAGTGATACCTTAGCAACCCCTACTTATGTGGCGTGCAGTGCCTAAGGGGAGTTTTGGTGGTCTCCCCCTGCCGGGTCAGCTGTTACAATGGTGTGGTAGCTGAGTGGGTCTAGGGTCACTTGGGGACTTGCTACGTTAGCCTGAAGTGGTGTAGGATCCACCCCAGACAGTTTGGCACTACAGCAGCACAGTGAGAAAAGGTCAACCCAAGTGTAAAGCTGTGTGTAGGTGCGGGTGCATAAGGAATAAGCCAAAGTCCAAGGCTTTAAAAAAACAGAACAGTTTACTCGAGAGTCTAATACCAGGAAACTACTTTGGTAGGAATAAAGCCCAGTGCAATACAAAAAAAAACAATACAATCTTGCGAGTGACTAGCAGTGATAAGGTGCTTTGGAGAAGAAAGAGCTTTGCAGTAGAGAGAGTAGAGGATAGGGGTTGCCTGAGGGTCCTTGTCCAATGTAGAAGTGTACACTGCCTGGAACAGTAGAGGTGTGTAGAAGAGAAATAAAGAATACTCATACTCACAGATAAACTCTAGTCTAACCACCTTCTGCCCCCTAGTTGCGGGCTACCCGTCCTAGGTGGGTAATATGAGCCCCAGGCCTTGTTAATCGGGCTAAGCTAACTTTCAATACTTTGCGGTTTTCCAGCACTGCACAATGGAATATATAGACTTTCCGTACCTTTGTTCCACTGGGGTCAGTTCCTATGACTGCTGAGTTAACTGCCCTGCACTTTGTAGAGAGGTTCCTGGCATGTACAAGGTTCTGTTGCTCATAAGAAAAAACTGGGGCTGCTTAGTTGTGTCCCTGTCAGACTCACTCCAGACAACAACTAACTCCAACTCCAACCAACTCACTATTTTTGTAATGGTTAATGAAATATTTGGCGTACAAGGCATAATAACATAGACTTTATTGTCAGGTGTTAGGAATGTGTACAGGGCAGCACTGTTTAGATGGAAAATTGATTTTCTTTTATTTTCCCTTTAAAGGGAAACTATCAGCAGGTTAGAAGAATCTAATTCTTTGATATCTCTCTATAGTGCACAGGGCGCTGAAGATGAAGATAACTTTTTTTACCTTCCTCCTTTGTGCCGTTTCCGTGATACTGGCAGTTTAATCCATATGCTAATTAAGGGTTTTGGTGCAATGGGGACAGGACTACCCCCAGCGGTTGTTTTGATGTCTCCCAGTGTCCGCCTGTCACTGTTGGCCCGCACTTCTGATGACTTTTGCTTGTAAAGGAAATTCGTAGGCTGTGTAGCCTATTACTGGCTAAGAAGGTCACCAGAATGGCAGCTGTGGGGGATTAAGGCAGATGAGTACTGTATGTATTTTTTATTTTAAACGCACTCCTACTGCATTTCAAAAAATGTCCTATGCCCGTAAAAAAAACCTTTACTATTTTGCACAGTAATGTACAATCATTTCATTTTTGTCAACAATTTATTGTTTGCTGGTGCACAGACTAGAAGAGTATTGGATAAAGTATTTTGTGTATCAATGCTATAATTGCTAAGTGTTCAACTTTTTTGTAGTTTATCTGGAAATAATTTCGACGACAAAGCCACGTTTCATTTAGTTGCTGCTCTGTCCCAAGTCCAGCATTTACAGGTTCTGCAGTAAGTGGAAATATTTTGTACAACTTATATATCAAATAAGCTGTTTGCCAGATCTCACAGTAGAGGTTTAAGGGGCCGGGGGAAGGTAGTATTTGCTTTTAAATATAAAAATAATCTGCAGTAAATATGGGCAACATGACTAAATTATACGATAATCACGTCATATCAATAAACTAACCTTATTGTCACTAGGAAAATACTCCATATAGTGGTCCTGCCATGATTTTGCTGTGACTTGTAGGTGACCAGTTGTCATTATTTAGTTCTAGCTGTATACGTCCTTCATTTGTCCTTGTCTTTGAATCCTTTGCATCTCCTACCTAACAGTCCGCTGCTATATGAAGTAGTTGCACATACAAAGGTATTAGGCCTGCAATGAGCCTTTTTGTAGCACAGCTGGTTAAATTTACAGCTTTTGTCTACACAATTGCAACTATTTCTTTGGACTCTGGCTGATGCCCAGTAGTTGAAAAAAATAGCATTGCAAAAAGTTTCAGAGTAGTTCTTATCCTGTATGACATAGTGAAATGTATTGGTGACGCTATTTTAATCAGCACAAATAAACTAACATTCATTCATTCCAGGTTATGCACAAAATACCTTTTAGATGTAATGTTGTTGATGGGCTTTATTTCATGATACAGTTGCCACTTAGCACTGGGCTGTCAGTGACCCCTGGTGTCCAGTGGTGGTACTGGGTGCCACTGCAGGACTATTTACGTAACCCACACACTTCCTAACAGCTCACCCATGTCAGCTGCTGTTTATTTCATGGGCTTGTAGTCCTGGGGCATCTGATGACATCACCAGTGAGGCGTATACACAGACAGGCACTGACAGGTTGCTATAGCAACTTCCTTTTTAGCAGCAAGTGAAAAGAACATTTTATTTTGTTAGCTGTGCATGCCAGAGCTAATATCCTGTGTGCTGACCTATGTTATTGCCAAGCGCAGAATGCACCCAGCACCAGGCTTCTGTCATTGTGGCTTAGATCTTTCACAGAGAATAATGCTACACAACATTGCATTCATGTGAATCGTGCACAGTGCGCTTATGTGCTTATTAAACATGGCATACTCCTTTAATGCTACTGATCTAGCAGGTTTCATTCTGTTTGTGGATGCTTTCTGCTAAGAAAATGCTGGAAATTTATTAAAAAAAAGGACTGAACGTTCATTATTCCAACATGAAGACAAGCTGAACTCTGCTATATCAAGACTGTCATTTAAATATATAGTCATCTAGAGAACACTGTGCCTCGCCATTCTTTAAGATATGTATAGACCATGTACAAAGAATATAACATAGTGGTGTTTATTGCTTTAAAATGTATTTAGTATTAGGCTACATGTACTTTACCCCTTTAAAGCTGGTTATGTTGCACCTGCTACATCATAATTTTATGCAGAAGTAGACACATTTGGGAATATAAGGCTTCATCATGGAGGTCCTAGACCTTTATGGAAGGCAAATGTCTGCAGTACAACAAATACACATGTGCACTACTGAGCAACTATAATCTCCAGGCAATGGAACAGTGCAGCAGGAGGTGCTATTGACCCGCAGTAGGAGAAGGCACTGTGGATGCTTGTTCCACATTATGCTACACAAGAACTCTCCATAAAGGTCAATGATCTCATCAGTTGGAGTATTTTTTGCCTGATTGTTGTCTGACCCTGTCTGGGAAATAGGATGGAGCTGAGGCAATAACACACAAACTACAGCGCATATATCTGACGTACATTATCGATCATATCAGTAATCTCAATAGTAAGACATTTTCCAATCTGTTCCCCGTTACTGCTTCAAATGTAACATATACATGATGACCAGAGAACCCATAATAGATAATAGTGGGCCTTTAAACTATAAAAGAAGCTAATCTTATATATCCACTGGATATCATACAAGTGTACTGTCAGGATGGTATCTTTGCGGAGCGTCATGCGTCCCTTTGCTCATGCTGTGCGGCCGAGAAGGTGCTGATTTTCTTGCATTCTGTTTCTGTGTTTTGTTTTGTAGTGTGTGAACACTGGTTATTTGCTCACCTTGAGAGACACACCCGACTTCACCTGCTGAGTTCTGTCTGGCCATGTCAGGGTTAATCTGTGTTTTGGTTCTGCTGTGACTGACAGGTCTTCCTGCCAGTGGATCTGTTTTGTTCTCAGCTGTCTGTGCTTGGAGTTCAGGGGGATGGTCCAATTATGTTCTGGATCAGAACCCTGGCCTCCTATATAACTACCTCAGTCTGGGATATCTTGGCCGGGTATTGAGCTTGTCTCTGCCTGTTTCTGTGTTTGCTATTCTTGCTCTGTTTATTCTGACTCTGCTTTGTATTTCTGACCTTTCCTGCTTGCTGCCTGCCCCTGACCATACTGCCTGTTTTTTGACCTTGCCTTTGGATTGTGATTTTGTACTTTTGCTGCCCGATTGTTGTGACCCGGACTGTCGACCATTCTTTATTGTGTTTTGTCTGTCTGTCTTGTCCTTGTGTCCCACCTAGCCAGTGCAGGGACTGACGCCCAGTTGCTCGCCGCCATTTTAGGGCGGATTGTGGCAAATGGGTAGAGGACAGTGGTCGGGGCTGAGCTTAGGGCTCACTGTCTTGTCTTGTCCTGCTGTCCGGTTCCTGACATGTACAGGATTTTTTTAATACAATTGATGACAGGTGTGCTTAAATAGAACATGTAGTACACATATGTGGCACAGTGTGTATATGACACCTATCTCTGAATCAGAAAACTTGCAGATCAGTGCAGAGCCTATTATAATATTCCACAACCACATCAAGGGGGGCCCATGCATCACCAGACCCTTCATGCCCAATATATAGAATTTTTTAAACAAATATTTGAATGCACACTTTACATATAAATGCATACTGTTCACTTTAATCACATGTAAATGTCCTCTTTAGCTGGTGCCCTTATTCCAGGACTGCCTATAAGAACGAGCCTAATATGCCTGTAGGTAGGTCCAGTCCCTAACATGCATGTTCATTATAAAGAGCATGATGACTATATTATAGGCAGAATAATGTGCTTTAACAATTTTAGGTTCAGAGATTAGAATCATGCCCAGAATCTTTGGCCTTTGGGGGGCACAAAGCCTCTTTGCTACATAGCAGGAGAATAAATTTCCTAGATGGTCCGAGATTTGGATTGCTCCCCGGTAGTTTTTAAGATATTCTTTTGTAGAGAGCTTTTAGTAAAATAAAATCATATTGGTACCGCATGCCTGCAGTGTGTATAATACCCTATGCTTCACAAGTTGCTTTGGAACTACAAGAATCGGTATATACTGTCAGACTTTGTTGCAGTAGCAGCTGGTAAGGCAGAGTAACTTGGATCTAGTGTATTATGTACCAGTACTACTTTATGAATGGAGTGTTTGTGCTTAGATGTGTGGGCGTAAAATGGAAATGTAATGGATAAATTAAAATTTGTATGTAGTACACTTATGGTGTTTACGTAAGTACATAATGTTGGCTTACAGTGTATATTATGGCACATAGAACATTGAAGTCTGGTTTTCAGGGTCTTTGTTGCCGCAGGATGTCTTTCTTCATGCAGAAATGTTTTTCAGTGATAATCCAGTATGATGACATCTAATTTTCACTATTATATGACAATGTGTTTACATAGTCTGCGCTCCTGTGGTTTGGGGGAGAAATCTGAAAGTGCACTTATGGAAGCTTTGGGCTCATGTCAACAAATAGAAGACATCAGGTAAATGCAACAAATGCTGTTCACGATTTTCTAATACATAATTTAGCAATCTGATCAAAGCAAACTGCTGCGAGCTACATAATCCAAAGATATTAGACACATCTGCCTATTATGGTTGTAATACAACAGATTACTATTCTCAGACCTTGTACAAAGACAGATACAGTAGTAATGAATCAGTATTAGGCTAGGTTCCCACAACGTCTTTTTAGGTGAAATAACAGCCATTGTTTTTATAATCTTGATCATTATTAACGGCCGTCAAAAAAAAAAAAAGGACATTTTTTCATTAAAAAAGACATGGTGGTAGCATAGCCTTATGAAGCTAAATGCTTATGGCCCAGACTTACTAAAACTTTCTATGTGCAAACTTAGAGTAGACGGTCTTCAGTAAAAAATATGAGAGTACAGTCTTAATTTTGAGTGAAATTAAAACGTATTTAACCTCAAAATTACGGCTGTATTTTTTCTTTATTTTCCAGTGTGAGAACATGGCCTTCAAATGTGCCAGCTTTATCACAGGCTGTTTTATGAAGCAGTATTTTAGTGGATGGCTGCCATTAAATGGCAAATTATTTCAAAACAATGGCCTTTGCTTTAAAATAAAAGTAATTATTTGGCTTTAAATGGCGGCCATCCACTAAATTTCAACAGTGTGAGAACTTAGCCTTTCTGTGCTTTCAATCCACTCCGGGTTTTGGTTGCAAAATACTGACCAAAATACTTACCAAAAATACTGTGTCTGAAGATAGCCCAATACTGTATTATTTACCTCAAAGAGGAAAAAGAGGTGTATCCAGTTCTTGCACCAATGCCTTGTACTCTAATGTAAATTCTGTTAGCTGGGTGACCTTTAGCACAGCTCACTCATGGGCCCCGACCCAGCTGTCACAAATGTCTGTATATTGTGCTTGTACTGTATTTTAACTATATTTATTATTAATATTATGATTAATAATAATAATAATAATAATAATAATAATAATAATAATTATATTAATGTGTTTCACGCAGTTTGTCAGAAAACACATTTACGGAGCAATTCTTACAGAAATTTGCAGAACAACTTCCACGTTTTAGATTTCTAAAGAAACTTGAGTAAGTACCTTTCTTGCTTGCGAAACTCTAGCTGTTTTCGTAGTTCTTAAAGTTTCTTTGCATTCTGTGTAACAGATCTTCAGTGGATTCCGGGGGAATAAATACTGTATATACTTGCAGAGCCCAAAGAGGAATGTCTCCAAAAGGACTTTTTTCATTATTTGCTGACGTTATGCACTAATGTATAGGGTCTCCAGTATCACAAAGGCAGATATTAGGCAATGGAAAGTCAGGCATGTTTTTAAACAGTTTATAGTTTATCTCGTTTATATGGTCCCTCCCTGCCTTATAAATCACAAACATGCATATATGCAGTGTGATGCATTATAAAACCTCCTTTTCCATGTATAATAAACAGTACATCAATATGAATGGTGAGGACTTCAACAACTCAGCACAGAAAAACATGAATATAAGTAATAAAGTGCAAAATCGTTGTCCTGGTAAATAAATAACCATGCATAAACAATATTGCATGGTAGTATCACCAAACAAGTAAGAAATACTCATAATACACAACCCTGCCCCCAAAATACACAACCCTGCCCCATGCATGTCTCGGACTGACGAAATGCAAGGGGCAGGGTTGTGCTAGGACTGCTTCTCCATGTCCTATCCCAACAATTATATTGCATCTAAACCACAAAACCAATAAAGCTCAACCTAAAGAATCAGTACACAACCCCAAACAAAACCCGCATGAGCCACACAAGAGTTTTTGAAAAATCAATAACAATCTTTATTATACATATCCCGATTAAAATACATATACAGTGGTACCTTGGTTTAAGAGAAATTTGGATTGAGAGTGTTTTGTAAAAAAAAGCTCACAGTTTTTCAAAATTGTACCTTGGTTTAAGAGCTTTGCTTTGGTTTTAAGAGCTCCCTGTACTGTGTGGGAGGGGGAGTAGGGAAGGGGCATGGTCTGCATAGCGGGGTCTACAGCACTGGACCCAGGAAGTCTCCCTCATCTACCAAATCATGGCAGATCTTCTTCAGGCTGGGGCTTGCATCAGGGGACAGGACTGTGGAGGTAATCTCTCCATAGCTGTAACCCCTCTCTCCCCGGACAGAGAGAGCTGCATGTATGTGCCTACATATGTCCTGCTCATTCCTTCATGCTCTCTGCAGTCTCTTTCAGCCCTTGTGTTTCCCATCCTCTCCATTCCTGCTATAATGTGCCTGCACTTACACTCAGCTCAGGCAGGGACAGTGGGTGTAGGACAGCATCAGGGCTGCACTTGTCTCTGTGTTACCTGTGTGTACCCTAACCTGATAGTAACATCATATGACCACTTGAACCCCATATAAACTGCAGGGTCTCCATAATTTTTTCCATGCCAAGTACTAACTAGTTAAGCAAATTTGATTTAAGTACCCCCAAGGCTTTTTCTACTAGTAATTATTTGTTGCTGATAAAGGTGGATACCATCTAACTTTATATGGTTTAGTCACATGAAGGACAAGAGATTTAAGGACCTGTCTCTAATTTTTAGAGATCTGTAGTGTGCCATAGAGATCTCGGCACATTTAAATTCTATAAGGCCCCGGTCACACTATGGAATCGGTGCTGAGATTCCGTGGGGAAACCCCCCCTTGAGGGCTTGGCTCCAAATTCTGCCTTCAATCAGTTTTAATGGGAGGGCTCACTCGCCTCTGCTCTCCCCTTTTTTTTAATCAAAGTAATTTTTATTAAATTATTTTTCATTTATAAAGAACAACAGCAGAGAAGGACACCACATGTGTCCAGTCCCCGCACAACAACAACACAAACAATACATAAACAGTACTGGCAACGCCCATTGTAGTATTCAGCATGTCCTCTTGTATATAAAAAAAAGCAGTGTAATACAAGTAGTCCAAGAGGAAAAGAAAAAGTGTCTGGACCATCCGTGAGGACTGACAGGACATGAGGCGGTTGGAGAGAGGCTATGCCTAAACTACGTACATAGCACAACAAACTCAGGAGACCACAGAAGGAGCGGTCCTGTCTCTTGTGAGCGACAATGGTGCCAAGCCTGGAGTGTCTAGCCAACGGGCCCATATTTTTTCGAACTTTTTCATGGCATCTCGTTTTTCGTATGCATGTTTGTCGTTGGCGATAAGCCAGTTAACCTTGGCAATGAGGGCCGAGATTGTGGGGGGATCCTGGTCAAGCCAGGATTGGGCAATCAACTTCCTTGCCATATATAGTATCCGGGCAACAGCTATTTTCTCAGGGGCAGTTACACTTAAGTCTTCCACATAGCCCAGAATACATACCAAGGGGGATTGTTCTAGTAAAATAGAAAATACCTTGTGAATAGTGGAGGCAACCTCACGCCAGTACCGTGTCAATTTGGGGCACCGCCAGAACATGTGCAAGACCCCTCCCACATCCCTCCGACATCTAGGACACAGGGCGTCAGAGCGGATCCCCACTTTATGTAAGAACTCTGGGGTTCTATACACCCTGTGTAGAAGATATAACTGGGACAACCGGTGCTGCTCCCCTATAGACAACTGAGGAGTCATCTCCAAGACCTCCTTCCACAAACCATCCTCGAGGGGACCCAGGTCAGCCTCCCATTTTTCTTTAATGGTCAGCGGGTATTTTTCAAGGAATTTATCATGTAAATGAATATATAGAATTGAAATCAGGCCAGAAGTGGATGTTGAAGTGCCCACTAAATTAATAGGCGGGATAATAATTCGGTCACTAGTTAAGGTTTCATCCTCCGCCTCACAAGCGTGGCACAGCTGCAAATATTTATAGAAGTGGGTTCTAGGTATAGGGAATTCCTCACCCAGCTGTTGGAAAGTTTTCAGGTGACCGTTGGAAAACAATTGCGCCACCCTCCTGAGACCCATATCCCGCCATTGTGTGAACCCTTCCAGGAAGAAGAGTTCTCCCAACCAAGGAGTATCCCATATAGAAGTATAAGCAGAGCACCCGGTCAGACCATACATGTCCCTCACCTTCCACCAAACCCTATGGTAAAGCTGCATCGTGGGCTGTCCCGTAGTAGAGAAGCGCTTGGCCTCCAGTACCTCAAACAACTTCTTGGTAGTAATATGGGCTTGCAGCAGTTGGGTGGTGGGATCTACTATCTCATCCGCTTCCCACCCCTTAAAATGTTGCAGTTGGGAGGACAGAAAATAAATCATGGCATTGGGCACTGCCAATCCCCCCGAAGTTTTGGCCCTCTGCAGGGTCTCTAGTTTTATGCGAGGGTGTTGGGAACCCCATATCAGGTCTCTGAATAAACTATGGACTTTGTGGAAAAAATGCAGAGGAACCCACACTGGGGAATTATGCAGCCCATAGAGCAGCTGGGGCATCCACACCATTTTTAATAAGTTAGTGCGTCCCACCACTGACAGCGGGAGCCTATGCCACGCTCCTAATTTAGCTTGAAATTTAGTGAGTAGTGGAGTAAGATTCAACCTCTCATACGCTCTGATTTCTTTAGATATGATAATCCCAAGGTATTTAAATTCAGTGACAATTTTAAGTGGGAAAGGTAAGGGAGGCACCAGCCCCACATCAATTTCAAGCGGCAGCAGCACCGATTTGTCCCAGCCAATAGACAACCCCGAGAATCTGCCAAAGTCATTTATGAGTGAGACTGCAGTCGTAAGGGAAACATCAGTATCATTTAAGTACAACAAAATATTGTCCGCGTATAACACGATTTTCTCCTCCTGGAGACCCCTACGGAATCCCCGGATTCCTGTGTGACTACGCACTAGGGCCGCCAGTGGTTCCAATAACCAGTGCAAAGAGGAGCGGCGACAGGGGGGAATCCTGCCGCGTCCCCCGCCACAACTTAAATTGGGGAGAGAGACCCCCATTAATCTTCAACCTGGCACATGGCAAGGAATATAGTAGTTGAATCCAGGCGATAAAGTGTGGTCCAAATCTCATCTTATCCAACGCAGCCCACAGGAAAGGCCATTCGACGCTGTCAAAAGCTTTGACAGCGTCGAGAGAGCAAACTGCCCTACTTCCCGGGCTCTCAGAGGGCAACTGAAGATTAACATATAACCGTCTAATGTTCATAGCAGTAGACCTAGCAGGGATGAACCCCGTTTGATTAGGATGAACAAGGGAATTCATGTAAGGGGACAGCCTATTAGCAATAGCTTTTGACAATATCTTGATGACAGTAGACAACAAAGATATGGGTCTATATGACCCAGGTAAGGACGCATCCCTGCCAGGTTTAGGCAGGACAACAATCACCGCCTCCCTCATGGTGGCGGGCAAAGAACCAGACTCTACAGAAGCCTGCCAAACCTCCAGTAATCTGGGTAGCAATACATCTCCAACCTTTTTGAACAGTTCACCTGGCAGTCCATCGAGACCCGGTGCCCTATTGTTAGTGATGGAGGAGGCTGCCGCCTCCAGTTCCTCAAGTGTCAGCGGGACATCCAGGGACTCCCGTGCATCATCAGTCAGGGAGGGGAGGGCAACCGAGGACAGAAAATCTCTAATGTGGTCAGGAGTGGCTTCCAACCCAGAACTATATAGATCTTTATAGTAGGAATAAAAAACGTCTATAATGTCAGGTGTAGCAGTCACCAGGGCACCATGTGCATTCTTAATATGTGTAAGGAAAGAAGGGCCCCCCTGGGAGCCAGCAATAACAGATAATAAGTGCCCAGTACGTTCCCCCTCTACAAAAAAGACACGTTTAGCAAAGTTCCTTTTGTGGGCCTTTTGTGATTCCAAGTCGAAGTCTGCGAGTGCTTTCTGAGCTTCCCTGAGTCTATTTGCCGTAGCGGCAGAGCCACTGGTTATGTGGGCTTCTTCTGACCGCATGAAGGAGTCCAGAAGAGCCGACTGGAGCCGACCCCTGGCTCTCCTAGTATGAGTAATTTGTTGTATAAAGTGGCCTCGCAAGAACGCTTTCATTGCGTCCCTCACTACCTGCGGGGAGGCAGAGCCAGCATTGAGTAAAAAATTCCTCCACCGCCATGTGAATACTAGGTACCTCCAGAACAGACAGCCAGTGTGGGTTAAGCCGCCAGGTTCGTGCAGTAGAGCGCCAGACCCCAGGGTGCGTCAGTAACAAACTTAAAGGGGAGTGATCAGAAAGGGTGCGCGGTAAATATTCCACCTCCATCACCTGAGACAATGCACGAGAGTCTCCAAGGGCCAAATCAATGCGTGAAAGACTGTTGTGTGTAGGTGAGTAACAAGAATAAGCTCACACACAACCGGATGTCGTGCCCTCCAAATATCAAAGAGAGCCACTTCTGACAACAGAGCAGTCAGGGGACTCACTCCGTGTGAATTGAAGATGCCATGGACATCCTATCCAGGTGGCTGTCCAGGACAGAATTAAAATCGCCTATGAGGAGCAGTGGGGCGTCCGGGTGTGCAGCACTAAAGCTCAATACTCTTTTCATAATCGAGCCATTATAGGGTGGAGGTATGTAAATGGAACACAGTACCCATTTAACAGCATATATCGTACAATATAGACAAACAAAGCGACCATAAGGATCTGCCTTAACCTCTAAACATTTAAATGGGATACTCTTGTAAATGAGTATACTCACACCACAGGAGTATTGTGAGCAATGCGAGTGATAACTCCAACCAATCCAGGACCTGCGCATTAACTGGACCGTGTCATTAGTGAGGTGGGTCTTTTGCAAGCAGAAGATGAGAGGCTGATATTTACGTAGCTGGTCAAACAAAGCGTAGCGCTTGTCTGCCTCACCGAGACCTCTTATGTTCCAAGAGACCACCCTAATGCCAGTCGCCATGGTGAAGGAGAGAAAAATGAATCAGCATATACATCCCTGTCAGTACACAGATGGAAGAGCAACAATTTACCACTAAGAACACATATGAAAAATAATGATGCAGGACGCGCCAGCAAGAAAAAACAAAAAAGAAAAAGGGTGCCTAAGGAGACCCAACACTAAAAAACAAAAACGTCAACTGAAGGCAAACTACCAATTGGGAAAGTTGCTCCCTGGGAAAAAGAAAAGAAAAACAAAACAAAAAGTTCCAGAGGAAAAAATTGGAAAACGAGCCGACCACTACGTGTGGACAGCAGGGGCCACCAGTTCTCCACGCTACCAAGTGTAGAAAACAGAGTTCGCAAATCCGGCGAATGACCCCGCAGTAACAGGATAATTAGGCAACTGCGGGCTTAGAACAGCGAGTATGACTGAAGATCCCCCCCCTCACAGTAGAGGGATATGTCCCAGATGAGGTGAAATAAGCAAGGTTTGATCATGGACGGGCTTCCTGTCGGATCTGCTGCTGATGTACTTCAAGCCATCGGACAGCGTCCTTTGGCTCAGTGAAGAAGTGTGTGTCACCCATGGCAACGACACGTAATTTAGCCGGGTACAGCATGGCATATGACACATTTAGTTGGCGCAGCTTGCGTTTTACTTCTATAAAACGTGCACGTTGTTTCTGGATTTCAGCGGAATAATCCGGGTAAAAAGAAATGCGGCAGCCATTAAAGGAAATATCCGGATTCTGACGGGCAGCTTGTAAGATGGCATCTCTGTCTTTGTAGTGCAGTAATTTAGCCAGTATGGGACGTGGCGGAGACCCCGGCAGCAAAGGACGGGTGGGGACACGGTGGGCCCTCTCTATAGCATATAGTGGAGATAGCGTCCCGTCTGCCAACACATCCTTGATCCAGGATTCAAAGAAACGTGTGGGATTGTTGCCCTCGGCCCTTTCTTGGAACCCCACAATGCGCACATTATTGCGCCGCAGTCTGTTTTCTAGGTCATCCGCCTTAAGAAGAAGGGCAGTAATTTGCTGATCATGCCTGCGGGTGTCCCTAGCAACAGGAGTTAGCTTATCTTCCAAATCTCCAATTCTGCCCTCTGCAGCCGCCATTTTCTCATTAACTTTTTGAACATTGTGGCGCACGAAAGACAGTTCCTCCTGGAGGGTGCCTAGTTGTTGTTGTAAGGCAGCAATAGCTAAGTTGCCTTTAGTAACAGCTTGAAAGACTTTCCTCAGTGTGGGTTCATGCTGCTCGTCTCCCTCCTCCTCCTCCCCTCTGTGCACCTGTACCATGTGCTCCTGCTGCTGTGTAATGGCGGAGCCCTGTGTGCCTGGCGCAGGCATATGCAACCCCGGGGACTGTGGGCTACGGGGCTGGTTGGCCGTGGGGTTTCCTCCTTTCCCCTCAGCTTGTGCCCTAGCTAAGGCAACCAGTTTGGTGACTGCATTCAGGGCGAGCGCCTTACCGGACCACACCGCAGATGAGCCGGCGCCATCTTGGGAGTCTCTGTGAGGGAGCGCAGCAGGCTCCTTTTGCTCTCTGGTGCCTTTCCTGGTGGCTGTACCTCCGGCCATGACGTCTCCTCTGCCACCGTAAGTCGCCGGTATGTAGTGGGTGCCGGGATCGCCGCTCCTCAGCCCGCAGGAGCAATTATATAAGGCCTATATGCGGGAGCTCACACTACATGCGACCGTCTACATCCCCGGTCAGGCTCCGCCCCCCCCTCTGCTCTCCCCTTAAAGAATTGACATGTCTGTTCTTTGAGCAGAGAGGCGAAGAGAGCGGAGGCACGCAAGCTCTACCATGAAGGCAAGATTTGGTGGACGGGGGTTTCCGCACAGAATCTTAGCGCCAATTCCGTAGTGTGAATAGGGCCCAAGAGTAAAACACCTTGTTGATATAAGCCATTATAGAGCAGATACAGTTCTACTTTAGCAGTGAAGGGCTGAAGCAATGCCCTCATAGCACAGGAAATGTAATACTGGAATAAGGGGAAAGAGGTCTGATGCACTATAGGCAGAGACACTGCTGTCCCTTACATATTGCAAAGGTTGTAAAATTATGCTCTATAGTGTATAACCCACAGAGGAAAACTATGTAGAATCTGCCATAATGTAAAGCCTAGCAAAACATGGTTCACTAGCTCTCATCTGTGTGTATTGTGAAATCAACATTAACCCCCTTCTGTATTTCCACAGCCTAAAATTATGTACGGTATCTGACAGTGTTTGCAAGTCTCTGGCAGAAGAGATTGGATGCTGTCAGAACTTGGAAGAAATCATGTAAGTATGCAAAATGTGTAGAGAATAGAACGACATGTGCATGCAAAACACACACTGATATGGAAATCATGGAAATAAACAGGTATTAGAAAGAACACTACCTTGTGAGACAGTTCCAAAAAAGAAATGTAGGAAGGGATCTGGAACTTAGATTGCAAATCCCTGAGCAGGTTCCCCTTATGCTGAGCTGCCAACAGCTGAGAGCTCAGGGGGGGTCCGGCCTCCAGGAGGGGTGCCCGTCTCGCCGGCCCTAGAAACGGTCCTGCACTCTGTCCAGGATTCCAACCGGCCACATGGAAAACTGACATGTCAGTTTTGTGCAGCCGCTATTCATTGAATAACAGTCGCACAGACATGTGAGCTCACACAATGGAGAGTGCGGCTCCAGCCACACTCTCCATTGTGTGTAATAGTGAATTGCGATGTATGCACCCACATCCTAATTGAACAGAAATGAAGATCATTTGGCCGTTCTGTGAACCAGTGTGTCAGATAATGTGTAAACCCCGCCTTAGGCTAGAAAACATTTGGTCATGAACTTGTTTTACAATAATTACTGAAATCTCTTTATACTGCTGTGGGAAACAAGACTGTAGACATGTAAAAAATTTCCAATGGTCACAAACCTAATGCACAACATTTTTGCCTATACACAGATTGGTATAATACATCAATGCATATATTATTATAATACAAATATATGTAATATGTTAATATTATACACAATGTATTAATGGATATGCTGGCAGCTTTTTTAACACGATTAGTATATAGTCTTTGATTGTATTTGAAATTTAAATATTGCAGATTGTCTTGGAATGGAATTGGGGATGATGGATCATGTGCTCTGTCTTACTCTTTAAAGCATATGAGAAGACTAAAGAAGTTGGAGTAAGTGAAAGCTGTGGGTTATGGTCATACACCACACAGTATTTTTGCTCAGTATTTTGCAACCAAAACCAGGAGAAGATTGGAAACACAGCAAGGCTATGTTCACAGTGTGTGAACATGGCCTTTCTGTGTTTTTAATCCACTCCTGGTTTTGGTTGCAAAATACTGAGCAAAATTTCTGTGTGGGAACATAGCCTTAATTAAAGGTAAAATACGTCCGTGATTGTAAGTGTAAAAATACAACTGTATTTTTAATATAATAATGTGCTCCATTGTAGTCAAAAGAATATTGGCCGGAAGTGCACACACCATATAAAATAATTGGCTGAACTGATTACATTATTGAAACATTATTTACAACCTGGCCTGGAAATACTTACGTTTCACCTGTTCACAAATTGTTTTATTTCTACTCAATATTTAGCTTTTATTATACTGTGTTTGAACCTAGCCTTAAAGGGGTTATCCAGCGCTACAAAAACATTGCCACTTTTACCCCTACTGTTGTCTCCAGTTCAGGTGTGGTTTGCAAATAAGCTCCATTTACTTCAATGTAACTGAGTTTCAAAACCCCATCCAATCTGGAGACAACAGTAGGGGGAAAGTGGCCATGTTTTTGTAGCGCTGGATAACCCCTTTAAACATATGATACACTTAGAGTGTGGCTTTTAACTTGGCAAAAAAAAAAACAACAACAAGTAAACCAACAAGAAGTTGTTTAAGGATAAGTTTACTGGGGGAAATTGTACAATAGAAAACATGCCAAGACATACAGTAACTACATGCCGGGTTTTGCAGCAAGGAAACATTTCTCTCTGGGTGGTATGGTTTTTTGGGGGTGATGAATGTATATTCCTTAGCCACAAACTAGCAGGCCTTATTTCTGTGGAGAAAGGGAGATCAGTGTCTTTCATAAAATTGTTTTGTGGGAAACTAAGAAAATACAGGCTAAGATCCAGTTCAATGGGAGAATTGGGCTGTTTATTAAGAAGAAAAATTGTTTTACAGATCCTGTTAAAATCTATAGGATTTGCCATCAAAAATGTAATGTCTATGGCCAACTCGAAACAACTGTCTCAAAATTAGGAATATGACTTTGATGGGGTATATATAAAAAGGTTTATAATAATGAAATAGAACCTACATTGTTCAGGTTGTATAGCCATCTGATTGCATTTCTCCTTTTCTTGAGTCTGGAGAAAAACCAAATCAGAGTAAAAGGTGCAGAAGCAATGGCCCAGGCGTTAAGTGTCTGTCTTTGGATTAAAGTAATATGGTAAGTGAAAATTGATGATTATATTAAAAGAAAAGTCATCTATTCTAATAGCTGTAATATGGGGTTTTGTGTACATAAAAATAAACTGTACACATTACAAACAGTGTTTTAAATTTATTTATAATTTATTTTAAACTATTTATAATGTTAAAGTGTCAAAGTCAAAGGCAAACATATTCTGCAATTTTTTACCACTTTTACCATGCGTTAATGTATACCTTTTTTTTTTTCCATTTTAATGTGTATGTTAACCCCTTCAGGACAAAGGACGTAACTGTACGTCCTTTTCTGTGGTAATTTACAGCTCAAGGGCATACAGTTACATCCTGGAATGAAACGGGCGCTGTCAGTGATAGCCGGGCACCCGCCGCATCTGCCCTGAACCGCGCCAAGTGGGGATTGCAGCAGTTAAACCTATAGGTGCTGCGATCAGGCCAATCGCAGCACCTATAGTGTAGAATAGAGGGAGAAATTGCAATGTAATGTGCCTGTCATCAGGCAATCAAGTAGTGATCTCCCCATGGTGGGACAGTAAAAGAAAGTATAACAGTAAATAAAACATACACACAAATAAAAGTACACATATTTAGTATTGCAGTGTATGTAATGACGCTGGCAATAGAATTATCACTTAACTAAACCCGCATGGTGACCGCAAGAAAAAAAAAATCCTAAAATCACTAATTTTGTCATTTTTTTCATGAAATGTGGGCATTTTTCACAAGAAAATTGTATGGATATCGGCCAAATTTTACCACTAACCTAAAGTAAAATATGTCACAAGAAAACAATCTCAGAATTGCTAAGATAAGTTATAATATCAAAGAGGTATAACCACATAAAGTAAGACTGGTCAGATTTAAAAAATGGGTTCTAGTCCTCAAGGCACTACCTGGACTGGTCCTGAAAGGGTTAAATGAAAACAAAAACATAATGTAAACTAAGGCTAAGGCTTGTTTCGCACTTCCATCTTGCTGTCCGTTTAACATATTTGTATAAGGGAAAACAAGGGCTGCAAAAATGGATGGTATAACTGATTCAGTTTTATGCCAAACTTCAGGATTCATTTTACATTAGGCTATGTTCACACTAGGTAAGTTATGTATAAATCACAGCCACTGTTGCCGATTTACAATAACGGCCATGATTACTAGGTAACTTACGTAGTGCTGCCCTCTATGGAATCCCAGCCAGAGTGTATACACATGGTATACACTTCGGCCGGGATCCCTAGCGGGGCCACAAGAAACTGACATGTCTGACATGACATGAATGTTCCTCCCCGCCTTCTAAGAGCCATAGCGCTTTTATTTTTTCACCTACAGGGCTGGTTGAGGTGTCATTATTTTGTGCCATGATCTCTAGTTTATATTATTATCATATTGGTGTAACAGAAAAATTTTAAATCGCTTTTTATAAAAAAATTTCTGATATATAATTTTAAAAAATCAGCAATCTTGGTGGGGTTTTTTTTTCGTTTATGCAGTTCACTGTGCGTGAACAATAATGTTATATTTTAATAGATCGGACAATTCTGCATTCTACGATATACACTCACCGGCCACTTTATTAGGTACACCATGCTAGTAATGGGTGGTCTTCTGCTGCTGTAGCCCATCTGCCTCAAAGTTCGACGTACTGTGCGTTCAGAGATGCTCTTCTGCCTACCTTGGTTGTAACGGCTGGCTATTTGAGTCACTGTTGCCTTTCTATCAGCTCGAACCAGTCTGCCCATTCTCACCTCTGGCATCAACAAGGCATTTCCGCCCACAGAACTGCCGCTCACTGGAGGTTTTTTCTTTTTCGGACCATTCTCTGTAAACCCTAGAGATGGTTGTGCGTGAAAATCCCAGTAGATCAGCAGTTTCTGAAATACTCAGACCAGCCCTTCTGGCACTAACAACCATGCCACGTTCAGAGGCACTCAAATCACCTTTCTTCCCCATACTGATGCTCGGTTTGAACTGCAGGAGATTGTCTTGACCATGTCTACATGCCTAAATGCACTGAGTTGCCGCCATGTGATTGGCTGATAAGAAATTAAGTGGTAACGTGCAGTTGGACAGGTGTACCTAATAAAGTGGCCGGTTAGTGTATAATATGTTTATTTATTTTTTTATATTTTTATTTTTATAATGGGCAAGGGGGTAAATTAAACTTTTATTGGGGGGGGTATAAGTTTTTTTTTATACTTTTAAAAACTTTTTTATAACACTTTTTTAACACTTATTATTTTTCACTTTAAACATGCAATCATTGAGTGCATATACTGATCTATGCTATGCCATAGCATAGCATAGATCAGCGTTATCGGCAATCTATGCATAGAGCCTGCCTGAGAGCAGACTCTATACATAGAACACTGATCCGACAGGACGGAGGTTTGTGACTTATCCCCTGCCCGTTGGCACAAGTGATCGGGACCCTCGAAGCTGCCTATCATTACCCTCAGCTCCCTAGACTCCGATGTGTGCTGGGCCGCTCTCACTGCAGCGGTCCCATACACATCAAACCCCCTGAAGTCAGGAACATATATGTGCATTCCTACTGGGGTATGTGCAGTAGAAACGTATATATACATGTTACTGACGTGAAGGGGTTAAATTTAAAGTTAAACATACTGAAATGTATTCAGTGAAACGGATGCAAAAACGCATGTGAGCAATGTCTATCCTTGAAGGGATAGTTGAGAAAAATAAATAAATTCTTTCACATTAACTGGTGCCAGAAAGTCTCAGAGATTTGTAATTTACTTCTATTACACAATCTCAAGTCTTCCACTACTTATCAGCTGCTGTATGTCCTGCAGAACGTGGTGTATTCTTTCCAGTCTGGAGAGCAGGAAAAATAGAAGTAAATTACAGTACTCTGGCAGTTTCTGACACCAGTTGATTATTTTTTTTTGCTGAACTACACCTTTAATTGAAAGGCATCCATTCTTTTTTTAAATTCATGCTACACACCTGAACATTCAAGTTGCAAATGCAGCTCCATTTTGAGCGCTCCAACCTGCTTCCCAGAAAGCCATATGAAAGTCATGTAACAGGAAAGCTAAGGCTATTCACATATGCTGTATTAACATTGTGAGTGCTCACAATAAGCTCTTCCCATTTCAAAGGCATTTTTATTTGTTTTATTAAGTTCACAGTACAGTATAATAACATTAGACAAGGCTAAGGTTCAACACAACACACCCGAGGACGTTTCATCCTTCTCTGATGTTATAAGCCTTTACTGTGGACTTTCAAGAATAAAACTAAAAAAATCGCCTTTGAAATGAAAAGGCCATGTGGAGAGTAACTCACAACCAAGTCTACAATTCTTGCAAGAAAGGGTCAAGCCTTAGAAAGAGAAGCTTTTACCTCTTTAAAGCCCCTGAACTCAATCCAGTTCAACTCAAGCCTGAAGTATCTGTGAGAAGGTCAAGTCACAGTGAAGAGAAGTGTCTGCCTTTTTAGTGTCTACAGTGTTCACACAATGTCAAAAATAGAGTAAAGGCGGCTGATTTTGATATATAAAAACAAATGTCCGTTATTGCCGCGATTTAACTGACTGCAATAGCAATGTATTGAAGTCAATGAAAAGACGGACGTTCAATGCACACAATGTATTGAATAACAGACCCTGGATTTTACCCTGGATGTCAAAATAATGAATAGGATCATTTTTTTCGGACGTCTTTTGCAAACAGCCACACCCAAAGGCCAATTAGTAATCCAAACTAGAATAATCTACCAATAGCCATCATTGCACTAAGGGTAGGCTAGACAGTTGAAAGACGCCCCTTATCTTAGACTCAAAATGGCAGACGTAATTTTAAACAGAGCTGAAAAAACATTGTGTGAACATAGCCTAATCTTGTCAGTATACTTCATGACAGGTTAGCTTTAGGTTACAAACCCACTTGCCGGATCTGCAGCGAGTCTCCTTGCTGCGTTTTTGCAGCGAGACTCGCTGCAGATCCTGGCCCTATACTTTCAATAGCAGAGAAACTCGCAGCAGGGATGTACATCCCTGCTGCGATTTTGTCTGCAGCCCGCCCCATTAACCCCCCGGCCGCCGGACATTATACATTACCGGGTCCCCGTTCCTGCTTGCTTTCGGGGCTCCCAGTGTCTTCACGGCCCGCCCGGCCAATCAGTGCGCTGCGGCGGGGCAGCGCACTGATTGGCCGGGCGGAACGTGCCGGGAGCCGCCGAAGCAAGCAGGAGCGGGGACCTGGTAATGTATATCCTGCCCGCCCCCCTGCAGCCCCGATCGCCCCGCAGCCCCCGGCCGCACGATCGCCCGCAGCCCCCGGCCGCACGATCGCCTGCAGCCCCCCAGCCCCCGGCCGCATGATCGCCCGCAGCCCCCAGCCCCGCAGCCCCCGGCTGCACGATCGCCCGCTGGGGGCGATCGTGCGGCCGGGGGCTGCGATGCTGGGGGCGATCGTGAGGTCGGGGGCTGCAGGGCTGGGGGCGATCGTGCGACCGGGGGCTGCGGGCGATGGTGCGGTCAGGGGCTGCGGGGCTGGGGGCGATCGTGCGGCCGGGGGCTGGGGGCGATATACATTGCCTGATCCCGGCTCCTGCTTGCTTCAGCGGCTCCCGACACGTTCCGCCCGGCCAATCAGTGCGCTGCCCCGCCGCAGCGCACTGATTGGCCGGGCGGGCCGTCAAGACACCGGGAGCCCCGAAGCAAGCAGGAACGGGGACCCGGTAATGTATAATGTCCGGCAGCCGGGGGGTTAATGGGGCGGGCTGCAGACAAAATCGCAGCAGGGATGTACATCCCTGCTGCGAGTTTCTCTGCTATTGAAAGTATAGGGCCAGGATCTGCAGCGAGTCTCCGGCAAGTGGGTTTGTAACCTTAAAGTTATTTCACCGAATACTTGTGTCAGAAGTCTTATTCCTGCACTTTGTATTACTCAACTTGAAGAGTGTGGGTCACACAAGGGACATTGGGTTAGTGTCATCACCTTGCCATGTAATATCCCAGAGGAACTGCAGTACCGAACTAACCTGCAAGATACAATAAGGCTGGGTTCACACTACGTTTTTCTGATCTGTTTAAAGGATACGTTTTTTCACCCTTAAACATATGATAACGAATGCGTTAACGGATACATTATATTGTATATAGTAACATATGATAACGTATTGCACAAAGATGTACCCTTTTTTCACCAATCCATTATGCATATGTTATTTTAACGGTACCAGCACTATTAGCAGCTCAGAGATAATGCTTATTCTTTATCATCACCCTTTCCTATGTGACATCTGATTGTTTCTAGTTAGAAACATCCTGTGCAGTAAATCAATGTGTGACATAAAGAAAGTATACTGATAAGGTCTTCACTAGCCTCTGCTGACTCCTATATTAACAGGTCATGTATGCCTTATCTTTCTATATAGTATAACCCACCTATTCTATGTGAGGACTTAGTACATTGTGAATTTGTTAAGCTAAGGGTTAAGCTAAGGGTTAAAAGTAATGTCTTTATGCAGAGTCCATTATTGCAGTCATTGATTCTTTCTTAATGTACAATGAGCACACTGTTGATTTAACATTCTTGTGTATTTTTCAGCTTGTGGGGCAATCTAGTAACAAAGGAAATGGGAGAGAAGCTTCACAAAGAAAATGCAAGGCTCAGCTTTTGAATACGCTATAAAGACATTCAATGCTTCTTCTAAAACAAATAGTAAAGAATCTTTGCAAACAGCCTTGATTTAAAAATGCTGCTGTCTAATGTTTGTCCCTTCCATCTGCCCCCTTTTCTAGATCCTTGAAATAAGTATTCTGGGATCAGACTACGCAGGGTTTATTTGTAGTCTGTAACCACAGAGACACATATTTCTGTACAGGAGCTGCATCAACAAAATACTAGTTTTTCAAATGAAGACGAATGGTCCTTTTACACGGAACGATTATCGGTCAAATCTGCGTGATAACGCATTTGAGCGATTATCTGCTCATGTAAATACAACTAATAATCAAGCAACGAGCGTAATTTATCGTGGTCTTTCAAGATGTTTTCAAATCATCGCTGGTCGGCCGCTGAAAATTCACAGATCATTTTGTCTAAATATTCTTTCAAAGATTGACCCTAGTGTGTGAGATGGCCTTAAACGAATTTACTATCAGGTACATTCGCTTTAAGTTCTGCACATGTATAGAACGGCGATTCTATACATTGATTCTAATGGAGCCACGTCAGGGAGGGTCAGGGGTTACCTCCCACTGGGAGCAGGCTGGTATTGGGGATAGAACGGTGCCATATATAGGAACCGGGACGCAGTTCAAAAAAAGGACTGTGGCACCGGCTTCCCCGCGCCCGCGCCATTCTATCCATATGAGGCACTAGATGGTACATTCACTTTAAGTGATGTTAAAGTGATCGTAAAAACTATTTTTTTGAACAATTTATGTCTTTGTCTATACGCTGATCAGCATAAAAACCAAATCGTTGCTTTAAAACCGTTAAACGATCGATTGAGCGATTTATTGCTCTGTTTAAAAGGACCTTAAGGGGCAGATGCCTCAATAGCTAAATGTTGCTTCATTGTTTATTTGCACAAATTCACTTAGGGAGGCATTTATTAAGTCCGGCGTTTTTTACACCGGACTTAAAAATGCCCCTGCAGCTCCGGCGCTACGGAGATTTATGTAGAGGCAAACTGCTAAGGACTGGAGTAGGTTTTCGGCGTATATTTGGGCGGAACGGATGGTAAATCGCGCGGACTCTGAGTCCGCACCCTCCGTTCCGCCCACTACACGCCCCCTTTCCGCCCCCCTGGCATACTCGGCGGAAAGTGCCGATTTGCGAATATTTTATTTGCAAATCGCCCATTTGCGTATAAAAAAATACGCAAATCGGCACTTTCCGCCGAAAATCATCCGTTCGCAGGATGATACATGTGGCCCTTAGTGTGTAAGGCTTTGTAAAATAATATGAAAATACTGCTGTAATTGTTAGGTAAAAATACAACCATATTTTCAATATGATACTGAAGTCAATGAGAAATTGTCCGGCAGTGTACACACAATATAGAATATCGCTATAATTGATTACTACTGTCCCAATTATGAACATGCTCATTATTTACAACCTGCTTGTGCAGAATACAGTACTGTTTTTTTTTCCATCTGTTCCCACATTGCTATATTTTTTACTTCCATATTTAGGCCTTTATTTTACTCTGTGTGAACCTAGCCTAAGCGTAAAGCATATGTAAAGATCTGAGTAAATTTGTTTACTTTTATTGACCACTGGAGATTCTTTTACACGTGAACACTTACTAAAATCCTAATCATATAGGTTTTGTCAAAAACAGTTTAACCTATTGTTGAAATTTCGCACATGTGACTGTTCTGTGAATTTTTCAGATGTGGTAGAAAGCAATTTAAAGCCACTGCAGTACAGCTAAATGTGTTTTTGGCATGTTTTCACTCACTATTTATAGTGGCTCTCATTTTAAAAATGAATTTAATTTAAAAGGTGCAGCCCATAGCAATAAGTTAAACTCTATGCACTAATCTGCTTGTATAAAAGCAATTATATCACTGGTTTCTGTAAGTATTTAATATGATGTTACTATGAAGATATCTAATGTCCTACTTTTCAGGAATGAGGCCATTGTGTTTACATACAGTTTGTAAATGATGTATTGGATTTTTTTGGCGATAAGATTGCACATGTATATAACGTAGATGGAATAATTGATCATGTGGCAGCTATAAATTCTTAGGGCAGTGTGAACATGCAGTTTTCTTTGATGATGTTGATAATGATGTGTATAAGGGTCCATTTACGCAGGAAGATTATCTGCCAAAGATTTGAAGCCAAAGCCAGGAATGGATTTGTAAAGAGTTTCTGGCTTTGTGTTTCTGGCTTTGGCCTCACATCTTTGGCAGAAAATCTGTCAGATAATCTTTCTGTGTAAATGGACCCTTAGGCTATGTTCCTACTAGGTAAAAATGAGGGCAAATCAATTGACATTACTAATAATAATCTTTTTTTCCCCCCAACAATGGCCGTTATTTGCCCTCATTTTTACCTGGCAGGAATAGCCTAATGCTGATTTATTTGTAGTAGATACTATATTTAGAAATTAAATCTTTTGCATGCACTCTCATTTTTTAAACCATTTTGTGAACATACCTGGTTCTTAAAAAAAAGTAATTGGCTGTTAAATCAGCCCAGGAGTAGGGATGATCGAACAGCGGGAATTTTCAGGTTCGTTCAAACTCGAACTATCATCTTTTTATTCAAAATCGATGGTTCGAGTTCTAACGAACCTGAAAATTCCTGCTGTTCGATCCTCTCTACCCAGGAGGAGCCATAGGGCCCTATTACAAAGCCCTGCACTTGCTATAAATGAGCGCCTATTGCAAGGCTTTACCATTCTGCAGGGAGCACTACATGGAAAATAGGTGGATCATTTATGCAGCCTCTTACTTCTATTATTTATTAGCCACACATCCCATATACATGGGAAGATGTACAACAAATAATGTTGTTTTTTTTTACCAATTAAGTATCTTTTTTTCATCCGTCAATTTTGGAAGCCATATAAAGGCTTAAAGGGGTATTCAGGGAAAAAAATAGTTTTCAGGTCAACTAGCATCAGAAAGTTATGAAGATTTTCATTAGCAAATGCCAATAGAAAATTTCCTGCTTTGGACACTTCCTCACATAGACAGAAATGGCAGCAGAGAGAATCGTGTCAGACTGGAAAGAATACACCACTTCCTGCAAGACATATAGTGGCTGATAAATGCTAGAAGACTTTTATTAAAAGATTTTTTAAGAGAAGTACTGTAATTTGCAAATCTATATAATTTTCTGACACCAGTTGTTTAATTCCTTTAATTCTTTGCAATAAGAGTTATGTTTTTAAATGTCACCATTTGGGGGTACAAATTATGGATTTATTTGATTTATTTTTAGGCAGGTAGAACAAAAAAGCAATTCTGACAGTTTTGTAAAGTTTCGATTTTATGGCATTCTCCATACAGTGTAAATTACATGATACTATATTCTGCAATTTGTTAGGATAATGGTGATACCAAATCTCTATAGTCTTTAATGTTTTTCTAGTTTTGTACAATAAAAACATCTTTGCAGCAAAATATTGTATTGTGTAATTGCACTTAAAGATCTATTATGGTTTTTTATTAACATCTTTATGAGGACTTCCGGTCATGTAAGGACGCACGCCAGAGGAGCTCCCGGTGTGAGGCGGCACTATACCTTACAAATACCGCCGCAGACGACAACAGACCAGCCCGGGGAGACGCGGCAGCAGGCGGCTAGCAGGGGGACAAGCAGGTGGAGCGATATCTGCTCCGCAGCACCCAGAAACAGCCTCAGACGCCGGGCCACATAACGGCAGAGGGATCCAACATGGCGCTGGAGGAGGAGCGCACAACCTCAGGCGGCTCCCAGCAGGCAAGTGAAGGCTGGCGGGACCCAGAACCGGGGCAGCTGCATCAGGCCTACGGCTCAGTGGGACCGACACATCCTCCCGACAGCACTGGGGGAGAGAGCAGAAGGGATGCCAGCCAGGACTCCCAGCGATCCGGCGCAAGGGAGATGGCAGCAGGAGCCAGAGCCGGTAACCATGTTCCCTCTGTGGGAGAGACTCAGCCTGTAAAGGCAACGCTAGGGAGTCCCTGCCAGCACCAAGCTCCCTCAGACAGCCCTGCACTCCCATCCCAGACCCCACTACAGGGAACTATGGCACAAAACAATGCCCAGGGTCAGCTGCTGGAATATGCTGGGGAAACAGGCAGTGATGCCAGCATTACTAACTATACCTACTCACAGGGAGGACAGTTGCCTGCAATTGACTATAAGCTATTGGCAGCTGCAGTTACACAGCACATAATCCCGAACATGCAAAGAATAATAGAGGAAGCTTTTAAAACCTCTCTGTCTCAGATACGCAAGGAGGTTACTGATCACGCCACCAGAATTGAGGTGGTGGAACAACGTGTTTCTGCCCTAGAAGATGAAAACGACTTCCTTCGTTCCCGTGTACGCCAATTATTTAACGTCACTGAGGTTATGGAGGATAAAATAGACGATTTGGAAAATCGTTCCAGAAGGAACAATTTGCGCATCATAGGGATATCGGAGAAAGTTGGCACAGCTGACCTACAACCGTTCTGCGAGCGGGACATACCAAGGGCCCTTGACCTGCCCTATGCATGTAGAATTGAAAGGGTGCACAGATTGGGCATGCCCCCCAGTACCCGCGAGAATGTGCGGGATTCGATGAACACAAGACCTCGTCCAGCTATCTTCCGACTGTTAGACTTCAATGATAAAACGGCTATCTTACGAGCTTACAGGAAGAGGTCACAGCCCCTGGAGATACAGGGCATGCGCCTCATGATCTTTGAGGATTACTCTGCAGAAGTCACGAAACGGCGCAGGGCTTTCAGCAATGTTTGTACAGCTTTATTCAAGGCGAAAAAGAAATTTCAGCTGCAATATCCGGCCACCCTGCGCATTTTTCATACCGATGGCTCAGTGTCAACTTACAAGTCACCCAAATCGGCGGAAGACGCCATCAGGAGAAATGAGCCCTTCTATGGATCACAGCCGTCTAGTCAACGGTCACAGGGTCGGCCCGCCCAGAGTACAGCCCTCCATCCGGAACAGTCTTCGCCCAAGGAACAGCGCAGGCGTATGCGACGCACCAGACGCGCCAGAAGCCGCTCCAGGTCTCCCTCACCTGACTGAGTTTGTTGATGGAGAGGTCGGAACCCTGCTGCTCGAAGGACAGTAGCAAGTATTTCGCATACACCTGCTTAGATGGTTGTCGTTATCATTTAACTCTATTCTTCCTTACATAGCAACGGTCCTGCTGATATCTTGATCCTCAGGGCATGACTTTTTGTATATCCATGTAATGGTGCCCCCACGGGAGCCCGTTACATGGCTGAAAAAAGAGAAGTCTCATACTCGAAGATGGAGGGACAGCCTCTTGTCATCAGGCTCTCTCACGAGTTGACAAATCATTTTTATTTGGTTATGTTCTGTTGTTGTTTTTATGTGTTCCTAGTTTTACTCATGAGAAACACGGTATATGGCATATGGGTCACATGGTTTTTTCCTATGCTTTCGAGGGGAGAGGGGGGAGCCCAGCTATGAGCTCAGACAGATTTGTGGTCACCGGGTACTCACTGCTGGAATTATTCTCTCTGAGGCTGTCTTCTCATTACAATTTATCTTTGCATTCTATCTTTGTCTCGACCCATCATGGTTAGACTCGTAACATGGAACGTTAAGGGGTTGAGGTCACCTAATAAGCGAGTGCAGCTACTCCGCTTTCTGAAGAAATACCGCCCCGACATTGTAATGATGCAGGAAACCCACCTCGCAGCAGAAGACATGGATAGAATGCAACGATTTTGGGTTGGAAATGTTCATGGGTCTCCATCAGTAAATGGCAAGGCGGGAGTTATCACGCTGATCCATAGGTCTTTCCAATTTAAATTAGTATCTCATACCAATGATGCTGAGGGAAGGGTCTCGCACTTGATCATAGAACACCAAGGGGACCAATATAGCATTTTTAACATCTACGCCCCCAATGGGGATAACAAGAGTTTTTTTGCGGGACTGGCAGATAGGATAAATGCTGATACCACTCAGAAGAAGATGGTGGGGGGGGATTTTAACACGGTACTCGACCCAAAGGAAGATAGGAAGGGACCCTCAGCAGACCCTACACAATACCGTTCTAGGGACAAAGTGCTACCGGGTTTCCTGGAACAAACGGGTCTGGAGGACGCATGGCGCCTCGCACATCCAGCCGAAAGGGATTTCACCCACTTCTTACACCCCCACCAATCCTGGTCTAGGATAGACTACATTCTAACTAGCCCGATTCTCAGCCGCAGGGTAGAGTCGATAAAGCACGGGGACCTAGTTATCACCGATCATTCACCGGTTGTATTGAACCTGTTCCCATCCTGCCCGATGGGTAGCGAGTATATCTGGAGGTTTCCCTCCTTCATGACGGAGGATGAAACGTTCGTTGAGCTTTTGAGAGGGTGGTGGACGGAGTTCGACTATTATAACGCAGAACATAAATCCACTCCTCAATTATTCTGGGAAACTAGTAAAATCGTCCTTAGAGGCAAACTAATAGCTCATGTCACTTCAATGAAAAAAAAAACCGCCGCCCAATACAAAAAGACGAGTGATCACCTTAGAGGTGCTTACACAGCCTTCCTGGGGGACTGATCTGACTCCAACAGGGAGGCCTGGCAAGCAGCTAAGGCTGACTATGAGCTATGGCTAGACAGACGGGATAGAATGTACCGGTCCCAAGGCGAGGTGGAATTTTTCCGCTACAGTAATAAGGCGGGCAGACTCTTGGCTAGACTAGCAAAAGGTAGACATCCCCCGGCTCATGTGCTGGCACTGAGAGACCAACAGGGGACCCTACACACTACCCGGACCCAAATAAATAAAATTCTAGGGGATTATTACACGTCACTCTACTCCCCATCCCCCTTGGAGACGGGTGCCTTGTCCACTTTCCTGGCGGATTTATCACTTCCCTCCCTCTCTGAGGAGCAGCAGGAGGTGCTAAACTCAGAAATTACTGAGGAGGAAGTTCGTAGGGCTATAAAGGCCTCCTCTAATGGCAAGGCTCCCAGACCCGATGGGTTTACGGGGGAATTTTTTAAAACATTAATAGACCACATCGCACCTAGCCTTACCACACATTTTAATTCTATGTTCACCACTGGCAATGTCCCGGCAGGAGCAAAAATGGCGTACATAAAAGTTCTCCCTAAGTCGGGTAAAGACCCCACAGACCCGGGATCATACCGCCCAATCTCGCTAATAAACCATGACATTAAATTGCTGACAAAAATATTGGCGGACCGACTAGCCAACTACATGCCGGACCTGGTGGGGGAGGCACAAGTGGGATTTATTAGAAATAGGTCGGCAGTTTCTAATATTAGAAAAGTGCTAGTGGTCTTGGATAGGATCCGACACCGCCCTCAGCCAAACGACAACCCTGCTTTATTATCCCTAGACGCAGAGAAAGCGTTCGATAATGTTCGTTGGGATTGGCTGTGGGCGGTGTTAGAAAAATTCTCCATTGGAGGGCGCTTTCAGACATTTCTGGGGGGCCTATACACTGATCCGGTAGCGAGGGTTCATACCCCAGGGCTCTTATCAGCCCCAATCCCACTAGGAAGGGGCAACCGACAGGGATGCCCGCTTTCCCCTCTATTGTTTGACTTGACCATAGAGCCTCTAGCCAAATACCTAGAAACCTCGGATGTGTTCGAGGGTATTCAGGTGGGTAGCAGATCAGTCAAGACAACCCTCTTTGCAGACGATCTCCTGATTTTTCTTAATAACCCCCACACCAGCCTACCCACTCTATTTTCTTTCCTGACTGATTATGGTAAACTTTCAGGATATAAAATAAACTTCGCAAAGAGTGAGCTTCTTCCTCTGGGCCCATCTCCCCCCCCTGGGCACGTGCAGATAGACCGTCCTCTATACAGGTGGCTAAGTCGCATATAACTTATTTAGGGATCAAGGTGGGGAAAACGCCAGATTCTCTGTACTCATTGAACTACCCCCCGTTATTAAATAAAATCTATGCAGAACTGCGTAAGTGGGCACAGTTACCAATTACCTTTATGGGGAGATGTCACCTGGTAAAGATGGTCAGTTTTGCGCGGTTGTTGTACCCACTTCAAACCCTCCCTCTGCTTATAAAACATACTGATATAAATAAACTTCGCCAGGCTTTCTCCAAATTTATATGGGCGGGTAGACGCCCAAGAATCGCCTTCCAAAAATTGGCTCTGTGCAAATCGGATGGTGGGCTCAACTTTCCAAATGTTAGGGGATACAATGTAGTCTGCCTTCTCCGTCATGTTATCGACTGGCTACATGGCTCCTCCTATCATTCCAACTTCCCCCTTGAGTCAGCACTTCTTCAGCCTTGGAACCCGGTAGCACTTCTCCACACCTCCCACTCCCGAATGCCGACGCAGCTCAAAAGCTTTGTCATTTTAAAAGATACAGTAATGGCATGGAGGGAGGCACAAAAGATATTTAAGCTTCCTTTCCTGTTGTCCAAAAGGATGCCTCTCTTTGGACATCCAGAACCCCCTTGGGGAAGATCCCCCGTGTGGGCTGTGACATGGATGGCCAGGGGAGTCACCCTGGCGGGCCATTTAATTAATTCTGAGAGCAGGCAGTGGTTCACCCTGTCGGAAATCCTGTCCAAATTTGATCTTCCTCAGTCTCACTTCCTCTATGTTCAGCAGGTGTATGCTTTCTGCTCTACCATGGGTATCATGGGAGCCACTCCTGTAAAGACCTCTATCTCACTGTTATATAATGCCCTTAGAAATTCTTTCCTAAAAATTGATAGGACAGCCCTATTCCCGACCTGGGCCAGATGGACGTCCGATCAGCAAATTCAGGAACACATCTTACAAGGGTGGCAGTGGTTCACCCTGTCGGAAATCCTGTCCAAATTTGATCTTCCTCAGTCTCACTTCCTCTATGTTCAGCAGGTGTATGCTTTCTGCTCTACCATGGGTATCATGGGAGCCACTCCTGTAAAGACCTCTATCTCACTGTTATATAATGCCCTTAGAAATTCTTTCCTAAAAATTGATAGGACAGCCCTATTCCCGACCTGGGCCAGATGGACGTCCGATCAGCAAATTCAGGAACACATCTTACAAGGGTGGCACAAGGTCAGAAAGTGCATAATTAATGAAAGATGGAGAGAAACTTATTTTAAATTAGCACATAATGCACTCTATGGTTTCAATATACTTCCCTCTCCGCAATTCCCTGACAGAATCACAGCCTGTCCAAAATGTGACCAGCCCCTTACTAATTTGTGGCATGGGGTATGGAGCTGCACGCATACCCAAACATACTGGAGGGCCATAGCTAACTATGTTCACATGCACTGGAAGATAGAGATATCAAATTCCCCCCAGGCATTTCTCTTCCATCAATTACGACCCCCGGAGGAAGGCACAGTAGTAAAGGTACCGGACGTAGTACACATAGTCATACATGTGGCATTGCGATGTTTATTCCAGGAGTGGCTCTCAAGTAGGGCTCCAGATGTTCCTATGGTAATATCTCAGTTAAAAAGGCTATTTGGCATAGATAGAGTATATGCTGAAAGACACAAACACACAGGGATCAAGAGGTTTTTTGACCGTTGGCGTTCCTTCTTGGAAACCCACTACACAGCTCAGGAAATACATGACATAATGTACCCTTTTAGATATACAGAGTGGTACTGTCAGCATGATCTGGCAGGAACTTTGGGGTGTTTACGTGTCCAACAGTCAACTCTAGTAGTCCCTGACCGTACTGTATCTCCTTAGCTGTCCTGGCGTCCCAGAAGAGGGTTGGGTGGAGGGGCAGGGGAGGCGAATCTTTCCATCTAATTGTTATGGTACCAAGATATGAAAGATTATCGTGCCCAGGCGCGAATGTGTATCCAGTCGTTCTGTGTTGACCTGTGACATGCCGGATGTATCTTCACCATGTGTTTCTAAATGTGTCTTATGTGTGGTTTTTCATTTTCTGTTGTTCCTCTTTTTTTCTTCTCTTGAGAGAAGACTTGTATGCCAAAAAATGAATAAAAAAATTTATTTAAAAAAAACATCTTTATGAGGGCTTTCTCTTTGTGGGACAAGTTGTAGTTTACATTGGTACCATTTTGGGATACATTTTGATAACCTTTTATTCTATTATTTACCGTGTAAGATTTTTAAAAATCTTTAGAGAACTTTATTACATCAGTTGGCTGTGTTCCCACTTTTGGAAAAGGCAAGGCAGTCATCTTCCGGGCTGCTATAGCTCCCAGCTGCACCCTATAGATTTTTTTTTGCGGCTCCCCTACCATAAGAGTCACATCTGCCAGGTTATCTTTCCAACGGGGAAAAAAGTGTTAGTAGTCTCTCTGCCTGTTATACATCCCCCGCAGAGCGCGCTGACAGGCAGAGACCTGTGACTAGTCATGGGCAGCTCTCCGCGATAAAACATGTTTTTCCCTAATGTAAAGATAACCTGGCAGATGTTACTTGTATGGTAGGGGAGCTGCAATAAAGATCTATAGTGTGCAGCTGGGAGCCATATCAGTACAATCATATTGATTGGTCCCCTTCAAGGCTATGTTCACACTATGTAAAAAAAAAAAATTTAAAAAGTGACTACTTTTTTTTTCTTAAAATAATGTCAGTTATTATAGAAATCTAATTAAAGTCAATGGAATGACAGCTGCCCAATACAAATGAGGGAAGATTTATCAAAAGGTGTAAGCGATTATCGGGCGAATTTTCGCGATAACGATCGAATTCGAACTATAATCGTCCGTGTAAACGCGGCAAACAATCAATAAATCGTTCATTTTGTTCTTTTAATATGTTCATAAATCATCGTTCGTAAAAAATTCGCCGATCGTTCCGTGTAAGCAGTCGTCGCGCGATAGTCCGGCCGCCCGCTGCCCGGCCCCCCGCTCGCAGCCCGGCCCCCAGCTGATCCGCAGCCCCCTGCGCCGGCTCGATCGCCACCCCTGCCGCCCCGATCTTCCCCATAGTGTATTGAATATTGGACATTGTTTGAAGAACCGTCAAATTGATGTTCGTGACAATTATTTGCGGATGTTATTTTGCAAACAGCGGCTGTTATTTTTAGTTGTTCACGCAAATATCATTTTAGTTTTTTTTTACCTTTCACAGTCTTTACTACTTAATACAAATTTAAAAAGAAAACCAAAAGGGCCTGAACGAGAACAATGTACCAGAGTATGTCAAACAATGGTCATTATTTAATACTCAAATAATGTCCAGGAAAAATGTAGTGGGAACATAGCCTAAAGCTGGCAACAAAAAATAAGACAACAGTCCTTTAACCCCTTAAGGACAGAGCCTGAAATGGCCTTAATGACAGAGACAAATTTTATGAATATGACCAGTGTCACTTTATTCATTAATAACTTCGGGATGCTTTTACCTATCTGGCTGATTCTGAGATTGTTTTCTCGTGACATATTGTACTTTACATTTCTGGTAAATTGGAGTCGATACTCATAACGAATCTTTATGAAAAAAAAAACAAATAACGTGAAAAAATGCATTTTTCCAACTTTGAAACTTTTTTGCTTATACAGAAAGTGGTTATACCACATAAATTATATATTAAATGGCATTAGCAACATGTCTACTTTATGTTGGCGGCATTTATTAAACGATCTTTCATTTTTTTTAGACAATAGGAAGCTTAAAACAAATTTCCAAATTTTCTGTAAAATTTCAAAATCAGATATTTTTAGGGACCTGTTCTGGTTTAAAGTGTATTTGAGGGGTCTCTATGTTAGAAAGCTCCACAAAGCACCCCATTTCAGAAACTGCACCCCCCCCCCCACACTCTGCAAAAGCATATCCAGAAAGTCTTTTAACCCTTTAGGGGAGTCACAGAAATAAAAGCTAAGTGTGTAAGAAATTAGAAAATTTAAATTTTCTGTGCAGAGATTTTATTGTAATCCAATATTTTTCATAATTATAAATCTATTACCAGAGAAATGCACCCCAATATTGATTGCTCCGTTTCTGCAGTTTATAGAAATACCCCATATGTGGCCCTATTGCGCTATTTGACGCAACCACAAGCCTCAGATATAAAGGAGCGCCTAGTGAATTTCAACGCCTCCGTTATATATGGTCATTTTTGACCGTACCACTTCAGGTTGGCAGAGGCTCTGGGGTGCCAAAACCTAAAAAACACCCCTAAAGGCACACCATTTAGAAAACTACACCCCTCAAGGAATGTAAAAAAAGGGGTGCGGTGAGCATCTGGACCCCACAGGTGCTTCACAGATTTTCCGAACAATATGGCGTGAAAAAAGAAAAATTAATTTTTTACACTAAAACGTTGTTCTAGCCTTCAATTTTTCATTTTCTTAAAGGGATAAGAGGAAAAAAAAACACAAAATGTGTAGCCCAGTTTGTCCCGAGTACGGAAATACCCCACATGTGGCAATAAAGCGCCAAGGGGGCGCAGGACGAGCCTCCAAAGGGAAGAAGCGCCAATTGGCTTTTGGAAGCTGAATTTCACTGGAAAGGATTTCAAGGGCCATGTCGCATTTACAGAGCCCTCGTGCTGCCAAGACACTGGAAACCCCCCACAAGTGACCCCATTCTGGAAACTACACCCCTCAAGGAATCTAACAAGGGGTTCAGTGAGCATATGGACCCCACTGGCACAAATGTGGAACAATGTGACGTGAAAGGGAATATTTTCATTTTTTCACTTTCATGGCACAAATGTGCCCGTCATCAAGGGGTCAATATCCTCACTGCACCCCTTGTTAGATTCCTTGAGGGGTGTAGTTTCCAGAATGGGGTCACTTGTGGGGGGTTTCCAGTGTTTTGGCAGCACGAGGGCTCTGTAAATGCGACATGGCGTTCATCATCCATTCTAGCCAAATCCAACCTCCAAAATCCAAATGGCGCTCCTTCCCTTCGGAGGCTTGCCCTGCGCCCACATGGCGCTTTATGTCCACATGTGGGGTATTTACGGACTCAGGGGGAATTGCTCTACACATTTAGTTTTTTTTTCCCTCTTTTAACCACTTGTGAAAATGATAAATTCAAGGCTAAACCAACATTATAGTGTAAAAAATGTAATATTTCATTTTCACGCCACATTGTTCCACATTTGTGCCCGTCACCAGTGGGGTCCATATGCTCACTACACCCCTTGTTACATTCCTTGAGGGGTGTAGTTTCCATAATGGGGTCACTTTCCCGACTCCATATTGGCGATCAGAATAATCCCTGGATCAACGTGACCCCTGAAATAGGAATAAGGGACAGAATTTAGATAATGTAGAACACCGATGACGTGTGGTGCGCCTTGAAGCGATCCAGTATGCAGAGGCCGGGGGGATCAGGACAGGTGTCACACTGGAAAATGGTGTCCTTCCTGATACCCCTATTACCCCACACTCTGCACTTCTTCTGGGGTCTCCCTTTCTCCAGTGTGGGGGACGTCACCTGGAAAATGTTGTCCTGGTGTGATACGGGGTACTTCATATCCAGAAGCGCTGGGGCTGCTCCATGGCTGCTAAATATTAGGGCTCTATTACTGCCTCTGATATTTTCGGATCGTGCCGCAAGCTACAGTAGCTCAGGCAGCGAGGAACCGGAAGAGGGGGTGCTGGTATAAAAGTTATCCCCGTACAGGTGGTGACCTTTATCTAGCAATGGGAAGATCAGTTCCCGGACGATCTTCCCACTTGTTCCGAGGATTGGAGGGAGGGGGCATCTGGGGCTGGATTCGGGTGTCCCTTCCTACATACACTCTAAGGGTACGTGCACACTGCGGAATCGCGACAGATAACCCTTCGTGCATTCCACAGCTGGCACCCACCGGCGGAGTGATGCAGGCGCACGTCTCCATCCGTGTCATAGACTCCATTCTATGCACGGGCGGATTCCGCTCTCCGTCCAACGTGTTCATTCTTTGGATGGACGATGGAATCCGCCCATGCATAGATTGGAGTCTGTGACACGGGTGGAGACACGCGCCCGCAGTAGTCCGCCGGCGGGTGCCAGCTGCGGAATGCACGAAGGGTTATCCTTCGCCATTCTGCAGTGTGCACGTACCCTAAGGCTGGGTTCACACACTGTATACTTCAGGCAGTATTTGGTCCTCAAGTCAGGTCCTTATAGCAACCAAAACCAGGAGTGGATTGAAAACACAGAAAGGCTCTGTTCACACAATGTTGAAATTGAGTGGATGGCCGTCATATAACGGTAAATAACTGCCATTATTTCAATATAACAGCCGTTGTTTTAAAATAACAGCAAAAATTTGCCATTAAATGACGGCCATCCACTCAATTACAACATTATGTGAACAGAGCCTTTCTGTGTTTTCAATCCACTCCTGGTTTTGGTTGCTATACAGCCTCACAAATACAGCCTCAAATATACATAGTGTGAACCCAGCCTAAATCTGTAAGTGTACCCTGGGGTACTCTCACAGAGTTTGGAGAATTTCATACCCTCATCTCTTATTGGGACGGTACTGGCGGAAAAGACGTGTCTGGGGGGCAGCGTACGTTACGCTACCCCCAGACACATCACTGGAAGATGGATCCCCCCATTCATCCTCACTGGCTGTTTCGGTGTCGAAGGCAATAATAACGTCCGACACCGAAAACACCCTGGGGGCCATCTTTATACGGGGATTGGTATATGGGGTATGTAGTGGTGTAGTGTCAAACTTTATTCAATGTAGTGTAGTGTGGTGTAATGTAGTGTTTTTTACGTGTTTTTTTACAGTAAGTATAAAAAAAAAACCTACGCCAACAAAGGAGTTGCTGATAAATGCCGCCCTTATGTGCGGCACTTATCAGCAGACCGTGGCAGTAGAATATAGGAAAAAAACACCCTACCCCAAAAAGGAGGAGTTGCTGATTAGCAGCGCACTTTCGTGCGATGCTGATCAACACTCAGCGGCGACAGGATGCGGAAAATAGAAAAAAAAAATTTGGAAAGGAAAAAAATAAACTTTTTCTACATTCTGAACATCCCTGTAGCTGCTGATAAGTGTATTACAAATATCAGCCACTAGAGGGCAGCAGAGAGCAAAATCCGGAAAAAGCCGAGGCTTGAGCCGAAAAAAGCCGATGGGGACCGCCGGAAATAGACGAAGACCGACAGAAAGACGGAGGACGCCGCAAACCCGGAAGACGCCGATCAGGACCCCGGGACAGGTGAATAATGTACAAACACCTGCTCTGGACCCCTCAGCTACCTAGCTGAGGGGTCCAGAGCAGGTATTTACTATTTTTGTGGACTCTGATCGCCGGTGCCGGCCGGCCATTCACGGCGATCGGACCGGTGGATCCGTGACCACCATTACTTTTTACAGGAATGGCGGTCAGTGCCGTCCTCGGACAGCACCAACCGCCATTTTTTCCGGGTCATCGGGTTACCGATGACCCGGAAAGGTTCTGATCGCCGCTATTGGCTGATCTGAATTGATCAGCCAATAGCGGCGATCGTAAGCACGGGGGGTGTTAACCACCCCGTGCCGAGAAGCTAAGATGGCCTGCTATGATTTATAGCAGGCCATTTTCCCCGATCGCTGTGTGCGAACACAAAGCGATCGGGGAAACATCGGGCGTAAATTTACGCCCTGATGCGTTAAGTACCAGGGCGCGAGGGCGTAAATTTACGCCCGATGTCGTTAAGGGGTTAAAGAGACTGTTCTATTTAAGGGTATCATAAACTAGTCACAGAGAAGCGGAACACAATGATGTATCACCTACATTGTTCTGTACATAATAAAAATAAGTAGTCCACTCTATTATGTGTGTGTGTTATGTAGTCCGGGATATTCGTGAGCAACAGCAAACTCCACCCACAGCTGCTGATTGGCAGTTATCTATCCATGCTGTGTATAGGCAGTCAGCTGTCAATCAGTAGCTGGAGGGTGGGGCGAGTGGTGTGGCACAAATCCCATTCTCCTGCATTTCAGGAGAACAGTTGAACAGAATTATGTAATGATACACTGTTCTACTCATAATTTCCGTCGCTTTTTCATGCTGCCCTCATTTAACGCAGCATAAATCTAGTGACAGATTCCCTGTGGGAATACCCAGTGGAATTTTCTAACAATTTCATGTTTATGCGCATTTCTTCTCTGACAGCAGACGCCTTAGGAAGGATCTTTTGTTTCCTTCTGGAGATAAGCCATTACGAGAAAAGTCTTGCAAATCCCTATCCCTCTCTCCCCATTGATAGAAAAAAAAATAATGGCTTGCCCAAACATATGTTTACAATGGAGTTGTAAGGGTCCTTTTACACACACAGATATCTGACCAATTTATCTGAGAGATTTTTTAAGCCATAGCCAGGAATGGATTTGAAAACAGAATAGATGCCAGTCTTTCCTTTATTACCTGTTCTCTGTTTATAGTCTGTTCTTGGCTTTGGCTTTAAAAATCTGTCAGATAAATTGGTCAGATATCTGTATGTAAAAGGACCCTAAAGGCTTTATTACACAAAGCGATTATTGGCTGTATTTAGCCGATATCAGCCGTTATTGCCTATAATCGCTTCCTGTAATAGGAGACAACGATCAACCAATATGCACAATGTCGGCTGATCGTTGTCTTTTAACAGGCTGACCGCCGATATCTCCTATGGGCTCTTTAGATCATCCGTGGAGCCCCCCGCAGCTCCCTGCGGCCCCCCTTTGCACTTACTTACTCGCTGTCGGCACGTGTAATAGTGCCGGCAGCAAGCGGGGAACGAGGAGCTGCTCACTTGCTCCTCTTAAATCGGCACATGTAATAGGTCCTTAAGAAATAGCTGTTGGTCAAACACCACCTACCATGCTGTGTGAGGACAAAAGTTTCCAGTTCCACCAATGTGTAAACAATTTAATCTTTATTGATTCTCCAAGAATAAAAGCACTTGACATATACAAGAGTTAATGCATTTCAACTACTCATGGTGGTCTACCATGGTGGTCATACTACCATTACACCTTGTGCTCCATTTAAAGGGGTAACGTTCACTTGTAGTGTAGTGATGTGTGAAGCCTATAACAATACCTGCAATGTGTTTGCAGTCCTGACTTCCTTGCATTCTATGTCTGTGTTCAGCTATTATCTGCAGGTCACAGAGTCAACAAAGTTAGTGGTTGGTAGCAGACAGTATAATTTATAGCTACTCTATAAAACATGCCCCCCTCAAATCTGCCATCTGAGCAATAAACTCATTTTGCCTCATGGAAGAAACGCCCTTATGGCACCCTGTACGGACTTTGTGCCATCTTTATCTTTTCTCCTGGCCATGAATCCTTTCTCCAGAATCTGCCAGAGAAACATGTAAGGGCCCTATTCCACCGGACGATTATCGCTCGCATAATCATTAACGATTAACGATCTCAAACGACCACTATTGCGAAAGACCTGAAAACGTTCACTTATTTCCATGGAACGATAATCGTTACTTATGATCGTATTTGCGATTTGTTTTTTCTTTGCTATTTTTTCGCTATTGCGTTCGTATCAACTGCGAACAATGTCTTATTCAATGCAAATGATTTGCGAACGTTTTGCGAAAGAGCAACAATTAAAATAGGTCCAGGTCTTATAAAGCGATCAACGATTATCTTTTAGATTCAAACGATTTAACGATAATCTGAACGATAATCGTCCGTGGAATAGGGCCCTAAGGCTCCTTGCACATACTGTAGTTAGGTCCCCTGTGCCTGTATATCGTAATTAGTCCCCTCTGTGCCTCCATATAGTTTTAAGGCTCCCCTATGCCCCACATAATAGGTATGCTCTGTGCCCCTATATAGTAGTGAGGTCCCTATATAGTATAAGATGCCTCTGTGCAGTCCCTATATAGTATAGACCCCCTATGCAGTCCGTATATAGCATAAGGTTCCGCCTTTTCAGCCCTCATATAGTACCTGGCTCCCCCTGTGCATCCCCCATATGGTGTCAGCCCCTCCCCCTTATAAAGCTCCTTATGGTATCAGTCCTTTCACCCGGTGCAGCCCCCACATATGGTATTAACCCCTCCATGCAACTCCCAAACAGTATCTTTCCTGCTCCTGCAGCTACATATAATATCTGTTCTCCCCCCTTGCAGCCCTCATATATTATTAGTTCTCCCATCTCTGCAGGCTGCATATAGTATCAGTTTCCCCTTATAATATCAGTATCACATTCTCTGCAGGCTGCATGTAGTATCAGTTAAACCCCCTGCAGCCCCCATATTGTATCAACCTCCCCTTTGCAGCCCCAATATTGAATTAGTCCCTCACATGCAGCCCCCATATAGTATCAGTCTCTAATCTCTCTCCTGCAGCCCCCATATAGTATCCATTTCTTCCCTGCATTCACCATTTAGTATGAGCCCCCTCCTGCAGTCACCAATTAATACCAGCCCCCTCCTTTAGCCCCCATATAGCACCAGTCCCCTCACCTGCAGACACCATTTAGTATGAGCTGGTTCCTCTAGCTATTCTATCTGCTTGGTGCCTCTCTGCTCCGAAGCACAGTGACACTGGCACGTCAGTGGCTGGTGCCGGTGTAGCCTCTTGTGGCTACAGGGCATAATGCTGCTTGTGGTCACATACATGATTGACAGCAGAGTGCCCTGTACAACTATAAGAATGTCACTAGAATGTCATTAGACATATAGCTAGAAGGAGGGAAAGCACCCAGCGCCAGCTCAAGGTGCCTTGGGGGCTATTGCCGGTCAGGCCCTGGCACCCCCCTTTGATTGATGGGGTAAAGCACCCTGTGCAGTCGCACAGGTCGCACACTCCTAAGGCTGCCCCTGATTCTGCAGCATAAGTGACAGAACATCAGGGGCTTGGGAAAGCCTCTTTAACACTTTGCACAGTGTTATCAGTTTGGATTGTGAATTGCAGCTGACAACTTCACTTTCGGTTTCCCAGATGCACATTCAGTCTGAACTTTGCATGCAATCAGATTGCAATTAATATCTTAAAGGGGAACTCCAGGTAGAGGTTAAAATGAAACTTCTGCAGAAGCATATAACATTACTTTCCTATCCATCCCAGTTTTGAAACTACCAAAAATCCATTTATTTTGCTCTGTATTGTGTTTCTGTACTTCCTAGTTGAGCAGTTCCCAGAATGCAGTACTGGTTCCAGAATGCAATGCTTTCCCTCAGCTGTTCATCACAGTCCTCAACCCTGCCCATTCAGGGCCGATTCTAGCTTTTCTGCCGCCTGAGGCGAAAACTGACAAAGCGCCCCCCCTTCCCCCCTCAGAGCAATAGTCAGGGAGCGAACATCCAGGACAGGCACAGTGCATTACCGCAGTGTGTATGGGACAGTACTATAGATAACAGTGTGCTCTGTGCGGTGACCAGACTTTGTAACTGTTTGAGCCACTATGGGCCCCCTGGGAGCTTCAAAACAAACAACAATCTGCTGACCTCTGACCTCAGGAGCCGGAGAAGAGCCATAAAACGGGCTGCTCTGTTAACTCTTTCAGTACTGCAGAATGTAGAGTATTACTGTGCATCACTTACATTCTGCAATACAGAAAGAGTTAACAGCAGAGCAGAACGTTACTTTTATGCCTCTTCTGCTCTTGCACTATGCTGAGGTCAGCTCGGAGGTCGGCAGTGCAGAGAAGACATAATATAGCGTCCCCGCTGCTAACTTTTTCTTTTGTACAGTGTGTAAGTAATGCAGAGTATAATAACTCTGCATTATTGAAAGGGTTAACAGCAGGAGACACTATATCTATGTCTTATGTGATGTGAATACGAGGCTTCCAGTGCCTCCTCAGCGCTTCTCATGAGGCAACTGACAGGAAACACGGCTGGGCACTGAGCCGTAACTAGTTGTAATGATAAGGACACAGGACGCTGATGCCGCCCCCCTCAAGGGCTTTGTTATCTGCCGCCTGAGGCAAACACTTCACCTTGCCTCATGGCAGAAACGGGCCTGTGCCCATTCCCCATCCAAATCTGTTGCAGAGCATCCAGGCTGTGTTCACAAAATGCATTTTCATTGTGTTACTGAATTATTTGCAGTACTTTAGAATTTCATTGTTGTCCCACCCACACAGCACACTGTATTCTCTACCTGTAACACCACACAGCACGCTGTATTCTCTACCTGTAACACCACACAGCACGCTGTATTCTCTACCTGTAACACCACACAGCACGCTGTATTCTCTACCTGTAACACCACACAGCACGCTGTATTCTCTACCTGTAACACCACACAGCACGCTGTATTCTCTACCTGTAACACCACACAGCACTGTATTCTCTACCTGTAACACCACACAGCACGCTGTATTCTCTACCTGTAACACCACACAGCACACTGTATTCTCTACCTGTAACACCACACAGCACTGTATTCTCTACCTGTAACACCACACAGCGCGCTGTATTCTCTACCTGTAACATCACACAGCACACTGTATTCTCTACCTGTAACACCACACAGCACGCAGTTACTACCTGTAACACCACACAGAACGCTGTATTCTCTACCTGTAACACCACACAGCACACTGTATTCTCTACCTGTAACACCACACAGCACGCTGTATTCTCTCCCTGTAACACCACACAGCACGCTGTATTCTCTACCTGTAACATCACACAGCACTGTATTCTCTACCTGTAACATCACACAGCACACTGTATTCTCTACCTGTAACACCACACAGCACGCAGTTACTACCTGTAACACCACACAGCGCACTGTATTCTCTACCTGTAACACCACACAGCACGCTGTATTCTCTACCTGTAACACCACACACCACACTGTATTCTCTACCTGTAACACCACACACCACACTGTATTCTCTACCTGTAACACCACACAGCACTGTATTCTCTACCTATAACACCACACACCACACTGTATTCTCTACCTGTAACGCTGATATTGGAATAAAGTAAAGAACTTTTTTAATTTATTTTTTTTTTCTTTTCATCTCCGCGCACATATTATGATCAAGCATCTTTTATCTTCGAAGTTGAGCCCCACAATAAGGGCTTTATCTGATATTATCTTACATGGGATATACCGTGTTTACCTCGTTTTTTTGTCCAGGTGGGATTTGCAGTGCTTTCCCTGATCCTCTCTGCCGTTTAGCATCATTTACTTGTGTTACTGCATCATTTTTGTAAATAGTACTGCAATGAAACTTCAACATGTGTGAACACAGCCCTATTTTCACTGAACACTTCTGCACAATCAGCGAAATTGCAGCAGCTGCTTCTGGCTGGTCAGAGATGGTGAATCACTCAGGGGATTGGGGGATCCAACCAAGCCTCCTGTGACATCACACCCTGCCCCCTGTCTGCATCATCAGCCTGTGCTCAGCAAACACACACAATGTGAGACAGAGGCATGGAAGATTTGTCTCCTAAGATGGGAGAGCAGAGGGAGCAGGCACAGAGGTCATTTTTCTTCACTTCCTGGATTTTTATCATCTACCAGTGTGGCAGAACCGCACAGATATGGTAATACATTATATAGACACATCTATATAACTTTTAATGTACTTTAAATAGAAAAAAAAATTCTTATGGGGAGTTCCCCTTTAAGCAATGGGACACAGTTTCCAGGCATAACCAGAACAGTTTAGTTTACATATAAAGCTGCACTGTGACTGGATTTGTTGCTATGGGCAACACGTCAAGTTGCTTTAACAGATAGTTTTGATAAATGAGGCTTAATGTATCCAGAAAAATAATATTATTTACAGAACCTTATTGGTCTAGACAAAAAAAGTATATATATATATTTTTTTTTTAAATATAAAGGTTTCTTGCCTGGAAGACTGTGACATAGAAATGTCAAGATTAAATGCCGCAATCTGCAGGGACATAAACCCACGATCCAGTCAGAAAGTTTCTAATCCAGAGTAGCTGTAATTACATTCTGATCCCAACAAGAAACATATTTACAGATCTCCCTTCTTTTAACTCTAATCTCTTTAGAATTTCAGATAACCATGTGGTGTGGGCACAAACTGAATGAAAACTAGAAAAAAATATGTAATTTGTAAACACATGTAAATCCTCAAGTGCTGGATATAGCCTGGCATCAGTCTTCCAGAATTATAGGAAAAATGGAAACATACACTTGAGAATACTCGGTATATGCATTATTTCATGGCTACGAGAATATTTTATATAAGGAGAATGAGAGAGGCCCTGAGTACTTGTAGTTGGAAGTGCAATTCAATCAATGTACTGTACATAAGTACAATGCAAGATATAAGCACCAGTCAAGCAGACAATTACTGTTGTTGTTGTTACTATATATTATAAATAACCAGTTTTTATGGCAGCACACTTCTCTGCTTCACATTAAAAATACAGCCTGATCCTAGATCAGCATGTTTTAAAAAAGGAGGACGTGAGCATATTTTTTTTACTTTAAATGTGTTTATTGAAAGAAATTTTCTTTTAACAGAAAGGAATATGAAAAACAGAACATTGCAGAAGGCACAACAAGCTTCCATAAAAGTCATTGTGAACAAATACAGTATGCAGGGCACAATAAAGAAAATAACATAACATAACATACGGCCACAGCTGTGAGGGGGGAGGGGGGCAATGAAAGGGGAAAAGGGGAGAGGCCGTGAGCTGACGCTCTCAAAGAGCAAAAGGAGTGTCCTGAACTCAAGGGGAGGCTAGCCAGGAGCCCATATCTGGGCTATCACGGAAGGTCAGCCATACCATCCACGTTCGGTTAAACCGGTCATTACGATTGGCATCCTCTGCCACCATCTCCCCCATTTGCATAATATAATTGACCTCAGAGACCCATTCCACGAGGGAAGGAGCAGTCGAGGATCTCCAATGACGAGGGAGCACCACTCTAGCGGCAGTCAAGAAATGCCGGAGTAGGCCCTTTTTTATTGAGGAAATAGCACCCGGGATCATGGAGAGGAGGCCAAATTGGGGCAGTGTCGGTATTAAGTTGGCTGTCAGGGTGTTATAGAGTTGGAATATTTTAGGCCAATATCTGTCAAGATGTGTACAACTTCACCAAATGTGTAACATGGTACCAGGTTCTGAGGAGCATCTCCAACAGAGGTCCGACACAGAGGGGAAGATTGAATGCAGCAGAGATGGGCATCGATACTAGCGTGACAATATTTTATAATTTTTTTCCTGCGCATGGCATGCCATTGGAAGTTTATGTGTGCACAAAAAACATCTGTTCCAGTCAGACGTACTGAGTTGTACATTCAACTCGTGCTCCCACGCCTGTATAAAACAAAGAGATGTGGACCATGTAAGAGAGCCAAGAATAGCATATAGTTCGGCGAGAAGGCCATGCGGAGGGCTTGTTTGCGTTATTACCACTTTCAAATCAGTGAGGTCCTGATGCAAAACCTGCGACTGTGGGAAGGATGTAAGAAAAGATTTCAGTTGGAGGTACTCCAGCCACAGGATGCCCCTATCCGGGTGAAGGTCTTTAAGTTGCGTAAATGTGGGCAAAGTCACCTGTCCTGAGCTAAGGTGAGTCAGTCTCGGAAATTGTTCCTATCCCAAGCAAGAAATCTGTCCTGTCTGAGTGCAGGTGGAAAGTCAGGGTTGTCAAAGAGGGGTGTTAATGGGCCAGGTCGATGGGAAAGGGAACCGCTAGATAACATTCTGTTCCAAAGGGAGAGAAAATGCCTAGTTAAAAAAGGTAAGGCCTGAAAATCCCGATAGTGCCGTTTGTCAATCCATGTGAGAGAACTCAATGCCCATGGGGAGAGGTGCTCTTCTATAGTGATCCACTGTTTAAGATCTTGGGACCTATGCCAATTTATGGTGGTTAGGCCCCAAAGTTATACCGTGGATATCAGGATTTTTGCGTATGGCCACAGCTAAATGTTCCATCACCAGGGTGTATAACAGAGGTGACAATGGACACCCCTGTCGAGTGCCATTGTGGATAGGGAGGGGATCTGAAAGGATTCCATTTGCTCTAACCCTCGCGGAGGGGTTACAGTATAGTGCCATGATCCGAGATACCATGAGAGGGCCCATCCCAATTTGGCAGAGAGCATGTTCCATAAAGGCCCAATGCACTCTGTCAAATGCTTTTTCGGCATCGACTGAAACCAGACACATAGGCACTTTTCTTTTTTGGGCAAGTGAGATCAATAGTAAAGTTTTATTGGTGTTGTCTCTCGCTTCTCTGGATTTGATGAAACCCACTTGATCATTAGATATAATAGAAGGGAGCAAGAGAGAGAGACGGTTAGCTATGAGCTTTGAATACAATTTAATATCAGTGCCTTTCCTGGTTTTGGAAGTACTGTGATATGGGCTTCCATAGCCTGTGCTGGGAAGGGGGACAGTCGTGTAACTGCGTTAAATACCCTGACGAGAAAAGGTGAGAGGAGAGAGCAGAACAATTTATAAAAACGGAAAGTGTAGCCATCCGGGCCAGGGCTTTTGCCCGTTGAGAGAGGTTTAATAGCTTCAGTGATCTCAATCTCTGTAAAGTCTTCCTCAAGAGAGTCTACCTCTTCAACCGAAAGGGTAGGTAAGGCCGTGTTTGAGATGTAATCCTGTATGTTATGTTGGAGGACGTGCGGTGGGGCGTCGTGAAAGTGGCCACGGATATTGTACAGCTCATTATAATTACTTCTGAAGGTATGTAGACTGTAGACTGAAGGTATGTAGACTGTATTGTTACGAGGACGAAGTAACCTCGCAAGTGCTCTACCGCATTTGTCCGCATTTTCGTAAGCATAACGTCTTATCCGGTCCCTAAATCTGGTGTACTTCTGATTCAGTAAGGTCTTTAGTTTGTCCCTGGCAGTTGTTAGGTCAGCTAATGTTTGGGGTGTCAGAGTGGTTTTGTGTGAAGCTTCCAAGTCCCGTATTTGCATCAGGAGGCAGGATATTACCACTGCTTGTTCCTTCTTCAGTCGGGAACCGTGCTTGATAAGTACCCCACGTATAACGCATTTTAAGGCCTCCCATTGATACGGGAGAGCAGTGTCGTCATTGGCATGGTCAGAAATGAAGTCTTTTATTGTGTTCTGCACCTCAGAGACACACAACTGGTCCTTAAGGAGATTCTCATTCAGCCTCCAGGAGTGAAGAGTTATGGCAGAGCCCGGGATCTCTATGGAGCAGAACACCGTTGCATGGTCAGACCAAAACAGTGACCCAATGTGAGACTGTGGCTGCCATGTGAGTAAGTGCTGACTTACCAAGAAAAAATCTATCCTGCTATATGACGCGTGCAGTGGGGAGTATAGGGTGTAGTCCCGATCAGTTGGGTGCAATATTCGCCAGATGTCCACTAACTGAAGTGAATCGGTAGTAGATGTCAGTTTTTGCATATGGGACAGCGGTTGACGACCTCCACCGGAAGAAGAATCCAGAGCCGGATCAAAAATGAAATTAAAATCCCCTCCAACAATTAATAGGCCCTCCGCAAAGCCCTCCAACAGTCGCAGATACCGACAACAGGTTTTAACTTGGTCCTGGTTTGGGAGATAAAAGCAAGCAAGCGTGAATATTTTAGACTGGACAGACAACTTTAAAAACACATACCTCCCCTCTGTGTCGACCCTCGTGTCCAACACCTCGTGACGTAACGATCTATGGATGCCAATACTAGCCCCCTTAGATTTTGATTCAGGGTTCGTGCTGTGATGCCACACAGGATAGTACCTATTGGAGAACTGGGGCAGGTGATGTGTTTTAAAATGAGTCTCTTGCAGAAAAAGGAAGTGGACACGTTCCTTATGCATATTGTAACAGATTTGAGAGCGTATTTCAGGAGTATTAAAACCCCTAACGTTCAGGGAGCACAGCTTGAGGGATGCGGCCATGTCGGATAAGGGTTAAGGACGGGAGGGGGAAGGGTTAGGCAGGTTAGGGGATAGACAGAAGTGAAGAAAAGTACGTGGAAGAAAGGAGAGAAGCAAACAGAATAGGTGAGTATGAAAGACAAAAAAGAAAAGAAAGGATAAGCCTTCCGGCAAACCCCCTAGCAACTAAACTAAGGGGTAAAAGAAAATACAAAAGGACCACAATATAGAGGTCAACCCTAAATCGGGGGAGTTGCCTAGGTAAGCCAAAGCATTCCCTTCCACCCGGCACCAAGTAGAATTACACAGAGAAAATATGCAAACACGCAACACATGAACAACACCCACCCCATCTATAATAGGGTGTTCCCATTGTGTGAGTAGTAACTACCGCTGAATTGAACTATGCTGAAAGTAACTACTTCCCACCCCCTAAAGCATAAGTGCTCCAATCTATTGTAACTGAGAAATGCAATGCAAGTAATGAGAGGCACTCAAAGTGAGCAATGTCAGTTATATAGGGCAAATAGCATATCCAGCAGTCTCTCCACATTCCTAACTGTACATGTCCCAGCTAGACAAAATATTGCAGCAGCAAGGTACTTTTCGCCACAGTTCCACTCAGACAGCCTCTGCCTCTCGGGAGTGATCATCCTCTCCGGTTGGGCCTCGGCGTTGTCTGTCTCTGCAACGGGGCTGCCGCTGAGGAATGAGAGTAGTAGTATATGGCCATTCAGCGATTTGAGTAACAGGGAGATCCAGAGATTCACAGAAGAATTCCACATCCGCCGGCAACTGTAAAGCATGCAGGCGACCATTCTTTCTCACTTGCAATTGGAATGGGTGTCCCCATGAATACATCAGGTTATGGTTGCGTAGTGAGTCCAGTAGCTGTTTGAGAGCGCGCCTTTTTGCTAGTGTGAGGCGGGAAAGGTCTGGCAGCAACTGTATACGGTGACCATACATGAATAAATTCTCATTGTCCCTAGCTCTGCGCATAATCTCCTCCTTTATTTGATAGAAATGAATGCGAAAGATAACATTGCGCGGTTTGTCTGCATCAGGGTTGCGGGGGCCAAGTGCACGGTGCGCCCTATCAATTTCTATCACATTGTCAGCAGGCCTCTCCAGTAAGGTGTTGAAGAACGCTTGTAATGCAGGAAGCAAGGTCGCAGCGTCCACAGTCTCAGGAATGCCTCTAAGCCGGACATTATTGCGGCGGTTGCAATTTTCCTGATCGTCCACCATGCTAAAGAGAGAGTGAATTTGCTGGGTATGTTGGGTAAGCATGACCTGTTGATCAGACTGTACATTTTGCTGAGCAGTTTGTGCTGTAGAAATAGTGACAACGTCCTCCTCCAGGCCCTGCACTTGATCAGTTAGTTAAGAGAGATTAGCAGAAAGAGCTTTTATTTCATAGTTATATGTGGATTCTAGGCGCTGCACATAGCGCTCCATATCTGCCTTGGTGGGCATGGCCCTAAGATCTTCCCCCATGGCAGGGGCTGCAGGGGAGACAACTACACCTACAGAGGGGTCACAGCCTGTAGCTAAAGGGGGGGACCCGTCCTCCTGAGAGAGGCAGTCTCTGTGTTCAGTGGTTAATGTGCAGGGGGCTGTTAGGAGCAAGTCTGCTGCTGGGAGGTCCAGACCGTTACCCAGCAATGGCGGCTGTGAGGACGCAGGGAGCCACGTGGTGTCCGAGGTCCGTGGTGGGTCTCCTGTCGGGAGCGGTGCTGGAGGTGACCGACAGTTATGGGGACTCTGCGAACCCTGGTCTGGGATGCTGGAGGTAGGCGGCAGGAAGGAGGCAGAAGCAGGGGAAGCTGTAGGAGGGAGGCTGCTGCTCCGTAATGGCGGCAGGGAGACCGCGGGACTCACCCCTGTGCTTCACAGAAACCGCCGGATAGGTCCTGTGGAGGAAGCAGCTGCCAACTTCTTTGTCCTCCGCAACTTGCCGGTTCTTGGGGTTGCAGGGCGGGACATGTGGTGCGGTCTGACCGGTGCTTATGGGCTCGGTGCCGGGAAGAAGGAGCGGAGCTCTTACAGTGTGCGTTCACTCTGCGCCATTCCCAGACCACGCCTCCCGAGGTGAGCATATTGATATATAGTTAATATAGTTTCTGAGCAAAGATTCAGCATAACTGTACTTTATTCAATGAAATTCCTGCTCTTTCTATGCTTAGGAGTCCAATAGGCTGACCTACACTCATACATGAATAAAATATGAAATTTGTAAACATATTAAAATCATTGCTCTTTCTATGTCTAGGAGTTTTGTCCAGCGGGTGGGCCTACTAAGTGAATGAAAAGTTATACTGAATCTTTTCTCCCAAAACGATATATACCAATCTGCTCAACTCCTCTTATTCTACAATTTGGTGCCCACAGATTGAACAGCATATTCAGTGAGAAAGGTCTCTTTTAAAGGGAGCCAATAAGCTGCACAGACTTCGCAGATAGGTCTCCTATCATATGGGGGTTAACTTCATGTTCAGGTAAAACGCTGTTTAATCCTGCACAAAAGGCAGGGGGAGGAGCTGTGAACTAGTCATCTGGGCGGTGTGCAAGCTGTGACTAGTCAGCACGCTCTTCAGGAGTGATTGGCAGGCAAAGAGGCCAGTTAGGGGTCAGATCAGCCCCACCACATTCTACTCTCAATCCCTGATTTGGCTTGAGGATAGCAAGGACGAGGCACAGCTATTCTAAGCTAAATGAGCTCAGCACTGCTGTCTCTCCATCTAATATTACACATGCCTCCAGGGACAATCCAAGCTCTGGAGACATGTGTGATGTCAGATTAATGGTGCGCTTACACAGGGAGATTTATCTGACAGATTTTTGAAGCCAAAGCCAGGAACAGACTATAAACAGAGAACATGTCATAAACAAAATCATAACAAAAGTTCAGGTGATGGGAATACCCCCTTAAAGCTCCCAGAGAAAAAATAGCAGCAAGGACATAAAGACTATCCACATACAACACCTTGATCACAGCTTAACCTAGAGGTAGCTCCTAGGCAATAAAAAAAAGTCATGTCCCCTGTACAGATTTTTTTAAAAATTTCAGATACATCTCCAGTTCAAATGCCAGCAGCTATGAAAGACTGTCTTGGGACCTTATTGTTACTTAGCTAAGGGCTTTCTGGGCTTTCTAAACATTAACCAGAAAGACTACTTTATGAGGACAATCTAATCTACCTATCTATCTCTTATCTATATATCTATCTAGACCAGCACTTCTCAAACGTTTTCTATTGGAGACTCACGCAACAGACCAAAGTCATGACTGAGCCTCTTCATACTCACCAGGAGGACGCTGGGGCCTCACCATCTATTTTACTCTTTATTCGTCTACTAAACATTATATACTATTAAACATAAGTACAAAAAGAGTCAATAATGCTCCTAAACTAGAGATTGTTGCAGCCAGGGAATGGATAGTGCAGCTTATAGTCACTTTTATGAAAATCACCTCTTCATCTGCGCCCAAGAATGAAAGACTTCAAAATCACAGTTTTTAGCAGGATGAACATTTGCTAAGAAAGATAGATGTGAATATGACTGCCTTTTCCAATTCTTCCACTGAGTACAAATAGTACCATTTGAAACAAATAAATGAGTGGGTTTGGCTGTTTTTTTTATCCTGGAGATAGCTGGCACATTCTTGTCCTGCACTTTGGCTGAAATTGGGTATCTGGCCCTCTAATTGTTGGCAACAGTTGTACCCATGAATGTAAAAAAAGGAGTTGTCCTTGGGCAACCTCTGTTATTCTGAAATACTTCTAGTAACGTTATCATGAAGATTTATACTATTATAAACCCTAAGGCAAATACAGAAACCTACTTAATTGAATGCCCACCAATGACCTTCTCTACAAGCATGGCAGCCAACAATGCATATGCCATAGGTGGCCTTGGCACTTTCAGCCATGTAGAGACATTTCTACATCCGACCTCAAAAATAAGCAGATCTCTTTATTTGCCATATGGACTTGTTTTTTCCATATCACTGAATGTATTATTTTTGCTTTCCCGGTTCTCCAATATGTAAAGGCACTGGATACAAAAGACCAGCTTGCTCTATCAGTGTTGATTTGGGACCACAATGTGTTGTATTTTTTTTTCTCATTATGATGAACAAATATATTAAAATGACATTTGTGCCAGAGAAACCAGGAATACGTTATCCTGTAATTCATGCAGGCTCATGATGTATCAAGCCAAGTCAAAAAGAGAAAAAAAAATTGTTGGGCTAGAAAAACATTCTACACCTTTGTGCATCCACATTTGTTGATGTTTTCAAAGAAAACAACTTGATGCAACTCATTGTGTAAGATACAAAATAGCCTTTGATTCAAACGAAAAAGAAATGGAACACCCCTTGTATCATCCCCTATAGAGAAAAGTCAAGTATGCATAGATATGCACAATCGTAAAACAGAAATGGGGACTTGTATAATCTATTTATTGCTATAACCCGGATCAATCTTTGTAATACCACCACAGGTTCTTCCTATGTGGAGAACTGTAAGCACACCTCTGGCAAAGTTCCTAAAAGAGCCAGAAGATGGAACCCAGTCCCAATTTATCTAGCCTCAAGTAATTTGATCTGCATCTGGACCTTGGGAAACGGTACATCTGCCAAATGAAATAATGGACACAAATGCAAACCAGATGCCACATAATGAAGAAAGTATTATTATTAATGTAATACTTGTAGATTACCATTATGTTCTTCTGGAATATAAATAAGTTTAGCAAGTGCAGATTTCATCACTGGAATGAGAAAAGTGCACAAAACTCCTACCTGCACTTGTAGGCTATGTTCACACAACATGAACGACCGGCCAGTCCTTGACCCCGACCGGGACACAGAACGGCCGGTCTCTGCACAGATCATCCCGGCCGGTACTGCAGTACCGGCCGGATGATCTTTATGGCCGTAGTGTTCTGATGCGGGCTCATCAGCATGCGCCCGCATCAGAACTCCTCATAGGACACAATGAAGCAAGTGGCCGGAGCCGCTCACTTCATTGTGTAAACTGACAGGGTTTCCTACGGCCGCAATTTACTGAATTGCGGTCGCAAAAAAATGACATGTCAGTTCTTTGCGGCGCCGCGCGGTATCCCGGCCGGAGCGTATACAATGTGTATATGCTCCGGCCGGGATCCCATAGAACAAAAGGCTATGTTTCCATCCACACAAAATATGGCTGTTGCTGCTGATGTGAGCATAGCTGTACTTTGTACAGTATGTAAAGAATGACATCTCCCCTGGCCATTTCCATGACATCCAATATCTCAATATCATAAATGGATAGGGGAAAGTGACTGCTGTTTTTCAGGCAGTTATCTTCAATTGTTTTATTAGAAAAGTGCCAGACTATTTGTCCAGCAGCCTCACCTTGGCCAATGAAGATTTGTAAATCTCCATTAATTTTATATTACTTTTCTCCAATCCAAATTTCCCATGCATATTATATAGATGTTTTTCAATCCAATGCTCTAAAGTCTATCTTGGTCTGTCATAGGTTATCCTTTTTCTGGAATTCTCATATTGTTTATACTGGTTTTACACAAAGCTTGTATAATCTTTTCCATTGTTTTATTTGACAACTGTTTTGTTGGAGCCATGTTTAATTTCAAGCAGCTATGTCAGCTAAGTATAATTGAGAATTGCTTTACCAGTCTTTCTCTAAGATTGTTGAAATGATTTACTCACCATGGCAAATGCTGCTTTGTGTAAGAACCTTACCTATCTACAGTCGAGAGTTGGCCCAACCTCCTTTGTACTGTGTCGTTTAAATTGTCAATTGCTATGGCTGGTTTGTCTATCAGACAGTGCAGACGTCGGGCCAATCTGACTCAATGCCAGCATCCCACACTTTCTGAAAGGACCATATTTAAGCAGGCCTGTATTTAGAGTTCATGCTACCCTAGGCACTTTTCATGCAGAGGCGCCCCCCCCCCCCCACACACAGTTACTGTACATGCATGGTATATACCCTGGCACTTGGGTGCCGCTCTGCTTGATGCCCGCTGTTCTCATCAAACAGACGTAATGGAGGAAGGAAGGAGGCCGGGGACGTCTTAGTTTGGGGACCAGTTCTGTCCAGTGTTGGACTGGGGTACCTGGGGCCCACCAATATAGAACCAGTGAGACACGACATGCTGACCCGCTCCTTTCCTGAATTCATCTGTATCTGTGACAAATCTCAGAACACCCTCCATTTATACAGCTCTCAGGGTATGCTGGGAGTTGTAGTCTCTGAGAGGACAACCCTGTAATAAATCACTGTGTGCAGAGTCTCCTGCTGGCTGCAATCTGTGGGTGACAACCATCAGCCCTGAAGGTCCAGTAATACATCTGTCTACAGCGGCAGCTATCAGGGGATTGTACTACTGTACTACAACTCCCAGCATATCCTGAGGGCTGCAGACTGTCAGTACATGATGGGAGTTGTAGTGCCTGCAGCTGTTGTAGTTGGGTCCTAGGTGCATTATACACTGGATGCTTTGTGGCATATAAGAATACATAGATCTGTGGGGGCTCAGTGTAGGGAAGTGACCCCAGAACATCACTTATAGGGGATAGAACAAAAACATCTCCCCCGTATCCCCTATTAGTGCTGTTCTGGGGTCACTTCCCTACACTGAGCCCCCACAGATCTATGTATTCTTATATGCCACAAAGCCTCCAGTGTATAATGCACCTAGGACCCAACTACAACAGCTGCAGGCACTACAACTCCCAGCATTTACTGACAGTCTACAGCCATCAGGATATGCTGGGAGTTGTAGTGCATGCAGCTCTTGTAGTTGGGTCCTAGTTTAAAAGTTTGCGCTAGTGTACTGTAGTGACCGCAGGGCTGTGTCAGTACACTACTGCAAACAATACACTGACCCATTGAGACCCCAATGGTACACAGGCTCTGCACAGTATAGAAGTGATTACAGTGCAGCTACTAATGACTCACAGGTGACGTCTTCTCGAATTGCCGTCGCTAACCTTTTGCTTTCTTCTCCATCTGGGGCAGCATTATGAAGACTTCTCCAACCACAACTCGTCTGCAAGCGGGCAGCTGGGGGTGACTGGAGAAGGGAGGCAGCTAGGGGTGACTGGGACAGGAGGGCAGCTGGGGGTGACTGGGGAAGGGAGGCAGCTGGGGGTGACTGGGGAAGGGAGGCAGCTGGGGGTGACTGGGGAAGGGAGGCAGCTAGGGTGGCAGGGGAGAAGCTGGGGTTCAGGGGGAGAGGCTGGGGGGCAGGGGGAGCGGTAGGGGGGCAGGGGAGAAGCTGGGATTCAGGGGGAGGGGCTGGGAGGCAGGGGAGCAGCTGAGAATGCAGGGGGGAGAGGCTGGGGGCAGGGGAGAGGCTGGGGACCAGGAGAGAGGCTGGGGGGCAGGGGGAAAGGCTGGGGGTCAGGGGAGACGCTGGGGTCAGGGGAGACACTGGGGGGCAGCGGAGAGGCTGAGGGTTAGGGGGAGAGGCTGAGGATTGAGGGGAGAGGCTGGGGGGGCCGGGAAGAGGCTGGGGGGGCCGGGGGAGAGGCTGGGGGGGTAGGGGAGAGGCTGGGGGGGCAGGGGAGAGGCTGGGGGGGCAGGGGAGAGGCTGGGGGGGCAGGGGAGAGGCTGAGGGTTAGGGGGAGAGGCTGGGGGTCAGGGGAGAGGCTAAGAATGCAGGGGGGAGAGGCTGGGGACCAGGGGAGAGGCTGGGGACCAGGGGAGAGGCTGGGGGGGCCGGGGAGAGGCTGGGGGGGGTAGGGGAGAGGCTGGGGGCAGCGGAGAGGCTGGGGGGCAGGGGAGAGGCTGGGGGGGCCGGGGAGAGGCTGAGAGTTAGGGGGAGAGGCTGGGGGGCAGGGGAGAGGCTGGGGGGCAGGGGAGAGGCTGAGGGTTAGGGGGAGAGGCTGGGGGTCAGGGGAGAGGCTGAGAATGCAGGGGGGAGAGGCTGGGGACCAGGGAAGAGGCTGGGGGGCAGGGGGAGAGTCTGGGGGGCAGGGGAGAGGCAGAGAGGCTGGGGGGCAGGGGAGAGGCGGAGAGGTTGGGGGGCAGGGGAGAGGCTGGGGGGGCAAGGGAGAGTCTGGGGGGCAGTGGAGAGGCAGAGAGGCTGGGGGGCAGGGGAGAGGCAGAGAGGTTGGGGGGCAGGGGAGAGGCTGGGGGGGCAGGGGAGAGGCTGGGGGGCAGGGGAGAGGTTGGGGGGCAGGGGAGAAACTGGGGGGGCAGGGGAGACGCTGGGGGGCAGGGAAGAGGCGGAGAGGCTGGGGACCAGGGGAGAGGCTGGGGACCAGGGGAGAGGCTGGGGGGGCCGGGGAGAGGCTGGGGGGGGGTAGGGGAGAGGCTGGGGGCAGCGGAGAGGCTGGGGGGCAGGGGAGAGGCTGGGGGGGCCGGGGAGAGGCTGAGAGTTAGGGGGAGAGGCTGGGGGGCAGGGGAGAGGCTGGGGGGCAGGGGAGAGGCTGAGGGTTAGGGGGAGAGGCTGGGGGTCAGGGGAGAGGCTGAGAATGCAGGGGGGAGAGGCTGGGGACCAGGGAAGAGGCTGGGGGGCAGGGGGAGAGTCTGGGGGGCAGGGGAGAGGCAGAGAGGCTGGGGGGCAGGGGAGAGGCGGAGAGGTTGGGGGGCAGGGGAGAGGCTGGGGGGGCAAGGGAGAGTCTGGGGGGCAGTGGAGAGGCAGAGAGGCTGGGGGGCAGGGGAGAGGCAGAGAGGTTGGGGGGCAGGGGAGAGGCTGGGGGGGCAGGGGAGAGGCTGGGGGGCAGGGGAGAGGTTGGGGGGCAGGGGAGAAACTGGGGGGGCAGGGGAGACGCTGGGGGGCAGGGAAGAGGCGGAGAGGCTGGGGGGCAGGAGAGAGGCTGGAGGGCAGGGGAGAGGCTGGAGGGCAGGGGAGAGGCGGAGAGGCTGGGGGGCAGGGGAGAGGCGGAGAGGCTGGGGGGCAGGGGAGAGGCTGGGGGGCAGGGGAGAGGTGGAGAGGTTGGGGGCAGGGGAGAGGCGGAGAGGTTGGGGGGCAGGGGAGAGGCTGGGGGGCAGGGGAGAAGCGGAGAGGTTGGGGGGCAGGGGAGAGGCGGAGAGGTTGGGGGCAGGGGAGAGGCTGTGGGGGCAGGGGAGAGGCTGAGGATGCAGGGGGGCCGGCAGACGCTTTGGGGCAGGGGGGAGAGGCTGGGTGACGGAGCGGCCGGGAGCAGGAGCAGGATGGGCAGGCAGGCTGGTTCCCTCCCCCCATGCAGCGCCGAGGTCCAGGGTCCAGGGCAGGGGCTGAGCTTCCGGCACACACAGTCTGGCAGAGGCCGGAAGCTCACAGCTGCAGCCCCGCGGTCCCGGATCTTCTCTCCTGCTCGGCGATGACGTCACATCACCGTAAGCGCCGCCAAGCAGGAGACAAGATCGGGCATCACGGGGCTGCAGCTGTGAGCATCCAGCCTCTGCCAGACTGTGTGTGCCGGAAGCTCAGCCCCTGCCCCGCACCTCGGACCCTGCATGCGGGGGGGGGAACCAGCCTGCCTGCCCATCCTGCTCCTGGCCGCTCCATCACCCCCCCCCCCCCGGCGCGGACAAGGCACCCGTGGAGGTTTTTTTTTTTTAAATAAAAAAAGTGCACTGGACCACGGGTGCCTAGTGGCAAATACGGCCCTGCATTTAAGCCATATTTCTTTGCCACACACAAGTTACTAGATTGTATTGATATGCTTGTGGCCCGGATTACCCCTTCTGCCATGTGACTTTGGGCCTCAAACTGCTCTCCTGGACTTTGACCCTTGGATCTAATTCTGACCTTCTCTCTGCATACTGCTTTTAAACTTGACATGCAATCCAGGTAACAACCCTGCTTTTCTGACCTTGAGTCTTCTGTCTTCCCTATCCCTCTTAGGAAAGGACTGTCACCCAATTGGGGGTCGCTTTTAAGGACAGACCCTCCAAACTGTCCAGACTGTCACAGCTTCTGCACTGAGAACCAAAAGTTTAATTATGCCTCTGGGTTCAGTATTCTTCAAGAAGGAACATTTTAAGTATAAGCAATCAGCGGCATCCATTTTATCTATTCTGCACAGATATAGTTAAAGTCAGTATACTCCAATACATATTTCACTGCTAAAAAGAGACATCTTTAGATTGATTCCAGGTTTAATGATATCTTCCTAATAACAGGAGGCATGAAGTATGCTTTAGAGGTAATGAGGCACAGCCATAATTTTTATTGTAACCAAATCCTAAACTCAGCTGCTTCCTATGAAAAAATGCTTTTAATTGGCTCTTGGCTAAAAGAGATGCTTCCAAATTTTGAGTCATCAATGTCATAATCTGAGATGGATTTGTAGGAGCACTGGCATATTTTTCTGTAAAAATAAACACAGGGAGATAATGAGTGCGCAAAGCAGCATGGCTGTAAGCATTCCTGCTGGTATTACCACAAATCTCTGATCAGCACTGAGCTCTTGGGGAATATTCAGAGCCATACAAACAGGTTAACTGGTTCAATGATCAAATAAGTGACAGCGCTGGAAATTTCCCCTATCAACATTTGTCTCCGTGCTATACGGCTTCCTATCCACATGTGTTTACGTCAATCACTGAGCGCAAGAAAATTAGTGAGAACTTATTCTCCTTGAATAAATATGAAGTTTCCTTATTTTTTCTGTGGCTTGTGATGATCATCCCCACTGCAAAACCTTAGAGAGGACCTGTAGCTAGGTCATGTGAGTTATGGTTATGCCACAACTGGCAAACAACCACTATAGCCTAAAAATATGCACATTGCGCAGTTGGTATCTGTCTTTAGATACCACCACATGAGTCAAAATCATTTTGGCTGACATCTTTATTATCAAACATCCCCCACTCCTAGGGCTGACAAAGTAGGGAGGGTCATGCTTAGGCGGTGGTGGCAGTTCTTTTGGGGAACTCCCTATGTGGTGTCTCCTGACTGGCGCATGGGACGCCCTAGGTATGAGAGTGCAAAATGTACGACAAGAGACTGGAGTAACATTGAACTGAGAAGTAAGTCACGGATTCTTTTGCTGTAAATTGCAGAATACTTCCAAAACAAGATGGAGTTTTCCAACAAAGGGCTTTCTGAGCTGGAGCAGGGTTTCATCAGATCATTCCACATCTCAAGTTCTCTTTCTCTAATTCAGCAGTCAGTTTGCCATGGTTCAAATTCTTAAGAAGGACTTCCTCTTGGGACAGTTACTTATGTGCCATTCCCAGTTGTAGGGTGCGTGACTTGTACTGGAATGTCTAGTCACAGGGTACAGATCTTCCTAAGATGCAGCACTGTAAGCTTCAAAAGCTGCTGGGCCTTTTTGGAAGCCTACTTACAAGCTGTGAGGTCATTAGGAACTATCAGCTAGTTAGACGAATCTAACTTGCGATGTCCCAGTTGCGTAGGAGAAGCTGAGGATAATAGTATGTCTCTTACCTTCATCTTCGGTGCAGTTCCTGTGCACTTATTCATTTACTCTGCGGCTGGTAAGACCTTCAGAAGCACTGAGGCACTGTCAGGAGCACTCCCCTGTCCCCACCTCACTGAAAATAAGCTGATGGGGATTGCAAAAGCTCATGTGGACCTCTATTCACAGCATCATAGGATATGCAAGGAAGGTTTTCAACAAACCAAAGACCACATTCACACATTTCCTAAATACAGTCCATGCAGGGATTGTGTTCACGGAACATACAATTGTGGCCTAAGAACTGTTCTGCTTACACTGGGGTAGACTACCAAAGAGATGGCGTTTTTATATGTAATGATATAATGTAACATTAGACCTCCTTCAGCAATCACACCATTTATTGATGAGATATGGAATTTAAAGAAACCTTGTCTTAGGGAAAACAAATTTCTCTATACTCCTGTGACTGAAACTTCTGGCTGCCACAATTGATATGACTTGCGTCATACAGGGCTTGCAAAAAAAGTCTGAAGATATATACAGTATGTCTGGATCAGGGCTATATATATTTAAATTTAAAGGCAATAGGCTATATGCATGTGGGCAGTTTCCTAGAAAATGTAATATATTCTTGTTTTTTGACTTTCACGGCATTCATCAGCCTACAGAAACAGATGGGAGCGTTATTCTGCCATAAACTGGCATCGTGCACTGAACTAATTGGAACCAGACTCTGCTTTATAACATTGGATACAATCACCCATTATGAGCTTGTGAAATTTCCAGCAAATCGCTTGACTTGAAAAGGAAAGGGGCAAGTCATTCACAGTGACTAGTTTGTTGAGGGAACATCATACTCATTTCTCAGTGTGCTATTATACAGTATGAAGTTGACACAATACATGAATATTTACTGGAATTAACTTATTGTATGAACCTTGTTGTATGAAACTATAACCGATTCTTTAAAAAGATTAAAAGCAACTAAACATTGTACATTATTTATGTCGTTTAAAGAATTCCTGTTACAAAAATGAAAAATTTCTTCACAGACTGTAAAGTGCAATTCTATCGTTCACAAAAAGGGTATGTTCACACATACTTAATCTGCTGTGGATTTAAAGGGGTTGTTCACCAAAAATTTTTGCTATCACATCAACTGGCAATAGAAAGTGCATGACATTTTTAATTTACTTCTATTTAAAAAAAAATCTTAAGTCTGCCACTGCTTATTAGCTGTTGTATGTCCTGCAGGAACTGGTGTATTCTTTCCAGTCTGACAGTTCTCTCTGCTGTTTCCTCTGTCCATGTCAGGAACTGTCAAGAGCAGAAGGAAATTCTGATAGAAAACCTCTTCTGCTTTTCAGACTGGAAAGAATACCACTTCCTGCAGGACATACAGCAGCTCATAAGTACTGGAGGACTTGAGATTTTTTAATGCAAGTAAATTACAAAACTCTGGCACTAGTTGATTTAAAAGAAAACTTTTTTTTTTTTGTGAACTTCCCCTTTAAGGCTATGTTCACACTACGTAAGAGACCGGCCGTTCCGTGACCTCGGCCGGGTCACGGAACGACCGGTCTCTGGCCGGATCATCTCGGCCGGTACATCAGCGCTCGCCCGCATCAGAGCTTCCTGGCTGGAGCCGCTCGCTTCACTGACAGGTCTTTCTGCGGCCGGAATTCACTGAAATATCATGGACAATAAGTAGTCCTCTCCATTATGCACGTGAGCCCAGCAGTCCGCCCACCAACTGCTGATTGGCAGTTATCTATCCATGCTGTGTATAGGCAGTCAACTATCAATCAGCAGCTGGAGGGCGGAGGGAGTAGTATAGCAAGAATCCTATTCTCCTGCATATTAGGAGAACGGCTGAACAAAATGATGCAAGTAATATACTGATTTGTACAGCATTTCTTGCACTAATTTATGCTGCCCTTATTTGGGGCAGCCTAAACCTAGTGACAGAGTCTCTTTAACCCTTTAAGGACATGGCCCATTTTCGTTTTTACGTTTTCGGTTTTTCCTCCTTGTGTTTAAAAGGTCATAGCACTTGCATTTTTCCACCTAGAAACCCACATGAGCCCTTTTTTTTGGCGTCACTAATTGTACTTTGCAATTACAGGCTGAATTTTTGCATAAAGTACACTGCGAAACCAGAAAAAAATTCAAAGTGTGGTGAAATTGAAAAAAAAAAAACGCATTTCTTTTATTTGGGGGAAATGTGTTTTTACGCCATTCGCCCTGGGGTAAAACTGACTTGTTATATATGTTCCTCAAGTCGTTACGATTAAAACGATATATAACATGTATAACTTATATTGTATCTGATGGCCTGTAAAAAATTCAAACCGTTGTTAACCAATATACGTTCCTTAAAATCGCTCCATTCCCAGGCTTATAGCGCTTTTATCCTTTGGTCTATGGGGCTGTGCGAGGTGTTATTTTTTTGCGCCATGATGTGATCTTTCTATCGGTACCTTGATTGCGCATATACGACTTTTTGATCGCTTTATATTACATTTTTTCTGGATTTGATGCGACCAAAAATGCGCAATTTTGCACTTTGGGATTTTTTGGCGCTGACGCCGTTTACCGTACGAGATCAGGAATGTGATTAATTAATAGTTCGGGCAATTACGCACGCGGCGATAGCAAACATGTTTATTTATTTATTTGTTTGTTTACTTTTATTTAAAACCTGGGAAAAGGGGGGTGATTCAGACTTTTATTAGGGGAGGGGGATTTTTACTATTAACAACACTTTTTTTTTTTTTTTTTTACACATATACTAGAAGCACCCCTGGGGGACTTCTAGTATATACACTTGGATCTCTCATTGAGATCTCTGCAGCATAGATATGCTGCAGAGATCCATGAGATCGGCACTCGTTTGCTTTCGGCTGCTGCAGCCGAAAACGAACGAGTGCCGAGCCGAGGACGGCGCCATCTTGGACGCGTCCCCGGCCGGCATCAGTAACGGAGATCGCTCCTCCGGGACAAGGTCCCGGAGGAGCGATCTCCCCCACTAGACCCCAGGGAAACGTTGCCTCCGGTAATCGGAGGCAGCTGTCAACTTTGACAGCTGCCTCCGATTAGCTAATTAGCGGGCACGGCGATCAGACCGTGCCCGCTAATAGCAGCGGTCCCGGGCTACTCGCGGCACCCGGGATTGCGGCACTTCAAAGCGGGGCCGCCGCGCGGCCCCGCTTTGGAGTGCAAGTGAGGACATATGACGTACGCATACGTCCTATGTCCTTAAGAGGTTAAAGCAGTAGTGCGTAGTAAAACCTTTTTTTTTTTTACTAAATAACACACATTACAAAGTTATACAACATTGTAATGTGTGTTATTTATGTGAATGGCTCCCTTCCCCATGTTGTTTACCCCCTAACGCTTGACCCAGAAGTGTGATACTGCATGCTCACAGAATCACTATCGACCCCTTCAGTCTTAGCCGCTATTACTTCACTCTTCAGGAGGCAGGCCTGACTGGTCTAGCCCTCCCTCATGCCGGCCCCCCTCCAGCGCGTCATCAGCTGCTCAGCCACGATTGGCTGGGCATAACAGAAGCCCCAGACATGTTTTGTTTTTATAACTGTATTTTTATTGAAAAGATTTTGCAAATTTTTAGCAAAGACATAACAAAGGAATACAAAACATGTATAGAATAATATACAAAACAATAGGACAATGGGGTATCAGTAGTAGAAAACATATCAGGCACGGGTATAAGGTAACAGTGGTAACAATTAGCTCTGACATGATCATAATGGTACAGCGTATTTCTACAGAGAAAGGTAGCATATGAGGATAATGCAACAGCTGTCAGCAGAGGAAAAATTACTGTTACTCATGGCCCAGGTATGGGATTATATCCTAACTGTAGCCCAATAATGAAACCCTTTGACACACATACAACACAGATAGACTGACACAGGACTCAATACAAAGGAGGTGAGGAAAGGGACGGGAGGGGAGGTGGGGGAGACGGGGAGACTAGGGTCTACTGCCAGAAGAGGAGGTCATATCAAAGGTATCCCACGGAAGCCATACGGATTCAAATTTATCAATGGCATTATTAAGGGAAGCAGTAAGCTTTTCTAGGGATCGCAACTCCCGAATTCTGGTAAGCAAACATGGCCGGGAAGGAGGGGACGTTTGCTTCCATGCGCGAGCAATCAAGGACTTGGCCGCCGTTAGGATAGTAAGTAATAACTTTGCCTGCTTTTTCCGGAGGGTCTTCGGGAACAAATTCAAGAGACAAATTCCTGGGTCCCTATCAATGGTAGTGCCCAAGACTGTCGAGGCCAACCCGCAAACCTCCACCCAAAATGGACGGATAAGGGGGCAATCCCAAAATATATGGAGGAGCGACCCCACACTACCTGTACACCTCCAACAAAGTGGAGAGATATTATTATTTAGCTTATGGAGGAGTTCCGGTGTATGGTACCATAGCATTAACAGCTTATAGTGGGATTCCTTATATATGGTGCAGATAGAGGATTTTGCCGCCCTCTCCCATATCACAGCCCAACATTCTGGTGGGAGCTGTCTGCCCAGTGCTGCTTCCCACTTATCCATGTAGCGATGTCTAGCCTGGGAGCCATCAGAGGGTGAATTAAGAATTCGATAAATATCTGATATCAAACCAGATGTAGAAGTGCCCCCTCTCACTAATTGTTCAAAGGCAGATGGTTTCGAGACTATGAGGGATCCCAGGCGAGACAGCATAAAATGGCGGATCTGTAAATAGGTATATAGCTCTGAGGGCGGTAGTTCAAATCTATCCACGATCTTATGGAAGGGGAGAAGGGTGCGTGTAAGCGGGTCTACAACGTCAGCGAACTGGAACAGCTTTTTGGAACCCCATAGCCTAACTATGTGGGACTGTAAACCAGGCTGGAAGTCGGGATAAAGAAGGAAAGAATTTAGGGGGGACGTCTTGGAGTAAAGTTTGAATTTAGAGGAGCAAGTGGACCAAATGTGCAAAGTGAAGTTAATGGGGCCAAGTAGATTTAAATGGGAAGAGGAAGGCGGAGAGGGATGCCAGAGAAAGGAGTTAGGATGAAAGGGCGCTAGCCATATTTTTTCAATCTCGGCCCACTTCTTATAGGCCAGGTACTTAGACCATGCAGTAATTTGTCGTAAGTGAGTAGCATAATAGTAATGTAGGATATTTGGAACCGCAAGACCTCCTTGTGTTTTACTACTCATCATAACCGAAGCTGGGATACGATGGCGCCTTGTTGCCCAGATGAATTTAAAAATGTCCCGTTGTAATGTTTTTATCTCGGAGAGGGGTATGCGAACTGGAAGGGTCTCCAAGAAGTAAAGCAACTTTGGGAGTATCGTCATCTTGACTGAAGCTACTCTACCCATGAGGGAGATGAAATGGGAGTTCCATTTGGACAAAAGGGCCCTGAGTTCTTTAAAAAGAGCAGGATAGTTGGCTGTATATAGAGAAGAGTACGTAGGTGTAAGATGAATTCCTAGATATTTTATAGAAGACTCAGACCATTTAAACCGAAAAACAGATCGAAGGTGTGTTATTGTGGATTTGGGGAGGTTAAGGGGCATGATTTCGGATTTAGAGGTATTTACTTTATAACCAGAGAGTACCCCAAACCGGGAGAGTAAGGCCCTAAGCGTTGGCAAGGTCGTATGAGGGGACGACAGGGTGAGAAGGACATCATCTGCGAAGAGCATGATTTTGGACTCCTTGCCTCGGACCGATACACCACGGATGTCTGGGCAATTCCGGATGGCCGCCGCCAGGGGTTCGATACAAAGGACGAACAAAAGAGGGGAAAGCGGGCAGCCATGGCGGGTGCCATTCCGAATTGGAAAGGTCCCAGACATCATATGTGGGAATTTAATGGCAGCAGTAGGTCGTGCATACAAGGCCTCAATCGCAGCCAGAAAGGGTCCCCGAAAACCACAGCAACGGAGGGTCTCGAACATGAATGGCCACCCTAGGCGGTCAAATGCTTTCTCAGCATCTAAACTAAGTATCAGGGCCCTCTCTGACTGCTGATTGACTGCATCAATGATGTCAATGGCACGTCGAGTGTTGTCCCCCCCCTGTCGTCCAGGCACAAAACCTACCTGGTCAGCATTGATAAGCGAAGGTAGCCAATAACCTAGGCGGGTGGCAAGTAGTTTAGTAAAGATTTTAAAGTCTGAGTTTAAAAGGGAAATAGGCCTGTAATTGGCACATTCTAAGGGGTCCTTTCCAGGCTTGGGGATAAGTGTAATGTACGAGTGGGACAGTGTTGTGGGAATAGCAGAACCTTGCATAAAGGAGTTAAAGAGTGAGAGAAGCCGGGGGGATAACTCAGAGGAAAAGGTTTTGTAGTAAAGGTAAGTAAATCCATCTGGCCCAGGTGCTCGTCCCGACGGGAGAGATTTCAGTACTTCCGAGAGCTCCTCTTCCGTAATAGGCGCATTTAAAGTCTCCAAGGCATCTGCAGGTAGGGTCGGTAAGTTGCAGTCAGACAGGAACTCTACGATGCGCTGAGATCGAGCAACCGGGTCAGAGGGTAGGGTAGAGGGTAAAGAATAGAGATCAGTGTAGTATTGTAGGAAGAGGGAGGAAATATCAGCAGGGTTATAGTGGAGTCGCCCACCGGAATCCCTAAGGACCTGAGGAGACTGAGCTAACGCCCTATCATTTAGCATTTTCGCCAGTAGCGTGTGTGCTTTGTTGCCCTTCTCATAGAATCGCTGTTTAGAGTAAACAAGTAGCTTTTCAACTTTAGAGAGTGACAGTTCCTTCAGACGGGCTCTCGCCGCCACAAGTTTCCTCAGTGTCCGAAGGGAGGGGGATTGGGCAAGGGAGCGTTCTAGGGTCTGAATGTCACGTTTAGCATTGCACATTGCCAGCTGGGAGTCTTTCTTCTGTCGTGAGCTAAGGGCTATGCAATGTCCCCTGATGACAGCCTTATGGGCTTCCCACAGGGTCGATTCAGCGGTGACTGTTCCACTATTTTCTAGAAAATATGTGGCAAGGCATGATTTGATCGAATCGCGGGAAAGTGGATATTTTAGTAAGCTCTCATTTAGGCGCCAATGACACTGGCGGGTGGGAGATTTCAGACTTTTGAGGCATATCAACACCGGGCCGTGATCCGACCAGGAAATCGGGTCGATAGAAGCACTTTCGAGGAGGCGCACAGTAGGGACATTGCCAAAGAAGTAGTCAATTCTAGAGTGTACGCGGTGTGGGTGTGAATAAAACGTGTACTCCCTCTCCACAGGGTGGTCAATACGCCAGAGATCAAATAGATGGTGTCTGCGGATAAGCTTACGGAATTCAGCTGACAGCCTTGCCTGATCAGCAGGCACTGGGCGACTCAAAATTGAATGTCTATCCAACTTCTCCGAAAAGGACAAGTTGAAATCGCCTCCCAGTACTCTGGGGGCTGGTGGGTATTTTGCGAGTTTATTGAGCACCCTGCGGAGGAAGGGGATTTGGTATTTATTGGGGGCGTAAACATTACAAAATATAAGGGGTTTCCCATGTAATTGACCTTCCACTATAACAAAGCGACCTCCCGGATCCGAGAAGGAGGAGGAGATTTGGATGGGAAATGAGCGGGAAAAGAGAATCGCTACACCAGCTCGCTTAGAGCCACTAGATGCGGCTATGACTGTGGGGAAAGTATGCTTAGCAAAAGCAAATGTAGCATCCCTATCAAAGTGGGTTTCCTGGAGGAACGCTACGTCAGCCTTTGCTTGTTGTATTTCCCTTAGAGCTAATCTACGCTTTACATTAGAATTAAGGCCTTTCACATTCAGTGTCACACACTTAGCCATAGGGATAGCACGTTATCATGACCAAGCGAATGTGGTAGCTTACCCATCCAGAAGGTGTCTTACGGCTGGCAAGTCCTGTCTGTGTCATGACCTGTAACGTAGTCTCTTCGGCAGGAACCCTAGAGAGGAAGGGAAGGAGACAAAAGGGAGGGGGAGAATCGACAAAGACAACATGAACACAAGACAAACAAAACATGAACCCCATAGGGTTCAGAGCACTCGGCTCAGGTCCTGGGTATATGGTGCCAGGAAGTGGGGAAAAACAGAAAAAGGAGCGGAAACTCGGTGTGGAACATAAGATAAGACACAACCAATAGGTTGAGCAACAGGATCCCCTTAAGGGGGGGGAAGGAATCACCAATAAAAGATATATGATGATATACAACATCAGGTATGGAACTCAGGTCATCCAGCTATGGAGGAACTCTATAACTCTAAAATAAGCCAGGTGAAAGTAACAAAGCTTCTCGGCAACAGTGTGAGAGGACCAGCAGGGGACCACAGATGGCACGTCAGGTCCTTGCAGGGGTCTCAGGGAGCATTAGGCAGTTCTGCCCCTGGGTCGGGTCCAGAATTTCCAGAACGAGGACGTCTCCTCTTCTGACGTGTAGACTGCCACCCTGGCGGCGGAGGTGGGGGTGGGGGCGCAACAGTCCAGTCCGAGATCTTGGGAACCGGGATATCAAGTAGATCACAAAACTTCTGGAGGTCTGCTAGGTTACGTAGGACAGCGGATCTGCCACCCCTACGAGCAGATAGGGCAAAGGGAAAGTTCCACCGGTATGAAGCGTCATAATCCCGTAGAGTGGTTAGGAGTGGGCGGAGGAGGCGGCGCTTCTGCAAGGTTATCCATGACAGATCGGGGTAAAGTTGTAGTGACGCACCATCAAAGTCTAATTCGCGGAGAGAGCGTGCCTTTGCCATAATTGCATCTTTGATGGTATAGTCATGTAGGCAACAAATGACATCTCTCGGTGACCCATTGGTAGGCTTAGGCCGAAGAGCTCTGTGAGCCCTATCAAATTTAATTTTGTGACTGGGTGGTTCACCTAGTATGGTGTTAAATAGACCTTCTAAAGTGTCCATCAGGTCTGTATCTTGGGTCGCCTCAGGGAGACCCCGTATGCGGATGTTGTTGCGCCTGCCCCTATTATCCAGATCTTCAATATGGCGCTGCATGTCATCAAGTGCAAGAGCCTGGGTAGACACAGTGGAGCATAAGGCACCGATGTAGTCCCTGGTGGAGTCATGGTCATTTTCAAGAGTATCCACTCTCAGGGATATATGCTGTAAATCTTTCCGGACCTCCGCAATTTCCACTCTACAGGCCTCCTTCACCTCAGAAATCAGGGACTGAAAGTCCTGTTTAGTCGGCAGTTGAGATAAAATGTCATGTATCTCTCCTTGGGACCTGGAGCCCACCACAGAAGTCTCGGAGTCAGAGTCAGTGTGAGGCCAGTCAGCTTCTCTTTGTGAGGCAGAGCGGGTATTGGGCTCAGATGACTTAGACGCCATTGTCTGTCCTCCCCTCTTCACCCTGTCCCCTTTCTGAGATTTAGTAGTGGCAGCCATCATGTACTGTGATATACGCTGCTGGCCCTTTAAGACTGAAGGGTCTCTAGGCAGTGACCCAGATATGGTGGGGGGATGTAGAGGTATATGTGGGCTGAGGTCCTTATAGATCTCCAATGTGCCGGAGTGAGTACCTGCGGTAGTAGGAGAAGACCCAGGGGGGACACCGGTGGAGCTGTGGCGTAGCAGAGGTATGCGGTGTAGGCCGCAAGATGGCGGCGCCTCACTTCTTCTCCCAGTCACACTTGCGGCCCTGTGCAAGCTGGGGCGGCGACTGCTGCACCGCTCCGTTCCCCGGAGGTTGCGGACACGGGACAAGCTGCGGGTCCGGCCCGATGCACCTCCCGGACCGTCAGAGGCAAGGAGAACCCGCCGCCACGTGTCACGAGGCCTGGGCCGCAGCACCACTGCTGAACGCGCGGTGTCCGGGGGGACCGTTGGGGAGTCGGGGTCCGTCTCCTGGGACTTACAGGATGGTCCGGGGGTCTCCCTGATCCTCCTCTCCATACATGGGGGTAAGTCGCCGGTAATAGCCTGTGTTCTGGCTGCAGATGTAGCTGGATGGCCGGGAGCTCTCCTCCTAAGCTGCTGCTCTCATCGGCGGTTCGCCACGCCCCCCCCCCAGACATGTTTTGATCCATGGAAAATGGAAAAACGGATCAAAACAGATGCACACTAATGCATCTGTTTTTTCATTAGTTTTTTTGCATAAAACGGATGAAAAAAACAGACTGCAAAAATGCAGTGTAAACCCAGCCTAAGTAAATAAATACACACAATGATACAATTGTTGGGTTTTTCTTCATTAAACCAGGAGTACCAACAATTTTGTCCACGTGTACAATGTCCTGTAATCTATACAGCCTCAGCCTGTGCAATGGTACGTTAGCTCTGGTTTCGGTATCATCATGATTAAGTATTGTATAGCTTTACGATGCTACTGTGTTTGTCAGATGAAAATCTCAGCTCTGCTGAATTCAACAAGCTCAGCCCCACTTTATTCTTTATGACCATGTGCAGTGAACCAGGCGTGTCTACAACACTGAATTTTAGATTATTTTGCACCCGTTATCTACAAGTCTACAAAGTGTTTTGCTGAGTATCGTGTTATGGCCAAATGATTCCTAATTTGCATATAACAACAAATATTGAGTGGGCAGGGCCAGATGACACACACAGGTCCACAATTGGCTGGATTTTGGCTCTCATGAGTTGTCATTTCTTTCTGCCTGAGCACAATCCAAGGCTTGGGATTCATCCAGCTTGGATTTCTGGATTAAAATGCATTTTGCTTCCAGTCATTTTTTTTACATTAGAACATTTGTGAAATCTGCTCACAATGCTTTATATCAACTCTACTAACTGGGTTTATAATGTGTAACACAGTTGTGTATGAAACATTTACTGCAGCTGTTGTCATGAAATTTAAAGGGCATCTCTACTTTTGGAGAAATAGACAACATTTAAAAGTAATGGCAGTAAAATCATGAAATGCAATAGAATGACATTAACCCTTAGAGGAGCGGGCCAATTTCAATTTTTGTGTTTTCGTTTTTTCCTCCTCATGCTTAAAAGGCCATAGCAGTTGCATTTTTTCACCTAGAAACCCACATGAGCCCTTATTTTTTGTGCCACTAATGTTACTTTGACAGGCTGAATTTTTTCATAAAGTACACTGCGAAACCAGAAAAAAATTCAATGTGTAGTGAAATTGAAAAAAAAACACATTTCTTTAATTTGGAGGGTATTTTTTTATGCCATTCGCCCTGGGGTAAAACTGACATGTTATACATGTTCCTCAAGTCGTTATGATTACAATGATATGTGACATGTATAACTTTTCTTTTATCTGATGGCCTGTAAAAAATTCAAACTATTGTTAACAAATATACGTTCCTTAAAATCGCTCCATTCCCAGGCTTATAGCGCTTTTATCCTTTGGTCTATGGGGCTGTGTGAGGTGTCATTTTTTGCGCCATGATGTGTTCTTTCTATATGTACCTTGACTGCGCATATGCGACTTTTTGATCGCTTTTCATTACAATTTTTCTGGATTTGATGGGACCAAAAATGCGCAATTTTGCACTTTTGGATTTTTTTTGCGCTTACGCCGTTTACCGTGGGAGATCAGGAATGTGATAAATTAATAGTTCTGGCGATAACGCACGCGGCGATACCAAATATGTTTATTTATTTATTTTTATTTGTAACATGAGAAAAGGGGGGTGATTCACACTTTTATTAGGGGAGGGGGCTTTTTATTAATAAAACAGTTTGGGTTTTTTTTTACTTTTACATTAATACTAGAAGCTCCCATGGGGGAATTTTAGTATAAGTACACTGATCTCTCATACAGATCTATGCTGCATAGATATGCAGCATACATTGATGAGATAGGCACTCGATTGCTTCCGGCTGCTGTAGCCGGAAGCAACCGAATACCGAGCCGGGATCAGCTCCATTTTGGTGGAGACCCGGGGAGGGCGATCCCCGCCACTAGACACCAGGGAACAGCTGCATCAGGTAATTGGATGCAGCTGTCATCTTTGACAGCTCCATCCGATTATCTAATTAGCGGGCACGGCGATCGCACCTTGCCCTCTAATAGCCGCGGTCTCAGGCTACATGCGGCACCTGGGACCGCGGCGGTTCAGAGCGCGTCCGCCGCGCGGCCCCGCTCTTAACTCCTGCGGGCGGCCCTGGACGTACGGGTATGTCCAGCGTCGCCTATGGGTTAATCTGGAGCCTGGTGGTTCAAAATTCCTGCTAATCTTTCATTTTGCAAATAGAATTGCAGAAATTGATAGGACAAGGACACCAGTATTCTTATGAAAAACATGTCATTACCACAATGTGTGGTCATACTTCTACAGTCATAGCCAAAAGTTTTGAGAATGATACAAATATCAATTTTTACAAAGTCTACTGCTTCAGTTTTTAAAATGGCAATTTGCATATACTCCAGAATGTTATAAAGAGTGATCAGCTTAACAGCAATTACTTGCAAAGTCAATATTTGCCTAGAAAATAAACTTTATCCCCCAAAGCACATTTCAACATCATTGCAGCCCTGCCAAAAGGACCAGCTAACATCGTTTCAGTGATTGCTCCATTAACACAGGTGTGGATGTTGATGAGGACAGGGCTGGAGATCAATCTGTCATGATTAAGTAAGAATGACACCACTGGACACTTTAAAAGGAGGCTGGTGCTTGGCATCATTGTTTCTCTTCTGATAACCATGGTTATCTCTAAAGAAACACGTGCAGTCATCATTGCACTGCACAAAAATGGCCTAACAGGGAAGAGTATTGCAGCTAGAAAGATTACACCTCAGTCAACAATCTATCGCATCATCAAGAACTTCAAGGAGAGAGGTTCCATTGTTGCCAAAAAGGCTCCAGGGCGCCCAAGAAAGACCAGCAAGCGCCAGGACCGTCTCTTAAAAGTGTTTCAGCTGCGGGATCGGGCTACCAGCAGTGCAGAGCTTGCTCAGGAATGGCAGCAGGCAGGTGTGAGTGCATCTGCATGCATTGTGAGGCGAAGACTCTTGGAGCAAGGCCTGGTCTCAAGGAGGGCAGCAAAGAAGCCACTTATCTCCAGAAAAAACATTAGGGACAGACTGATATTCTGCAAAAGGAACAGGGAGTGGACTGCTGAGGACCGGGGTAAAGTCATTTTCTCTGATGAATCCCCTTTCCGATTGTTTGGGACATCTGGAAAACAGCTTATTTGGAGAAGACGAGGTGAGCGCTACCACCAGTCTTGTCTCATGCCAACTGTAAAGCATCCTGAAACCATTCATGTGTGGGGTTGCTTCTCAGCCAAGGGAATTGGCTCTCTCACAGTCTTGCCTAAAAACACAGCCATGAATAAAGAATGGTACCAGAATGTCCTCCAAGAGCAACTTCTCCCAACCGTCCAAGAGCAGTTTGGCCATCAACAATGTCTTTTCCAGCATGATGGAGCACCTTGCCATAAAGCAAAGGTGATAACTAAATGGCTCAGGGAACAAAACATAGGGAAACCCTATATGTTAATCCAGGGGAAGGCAAAAACCCCTATGAAGCAGATGACAATAGCTCCATCACAGGAAGAAAATTCCAATTGCAATCAGAATAATCCCTGGATTAACATATCACCGGAAATCTAATGCCCAAGACAGTTGTGCTAATTCTGACTTGTTAGTTTGTTTTTCCGACTTGTTAATATCAGTCATCTCAGAAGGGAAGGGGGAGTTTAGAGCAGAAAGCAGCATGCTCAAAACTGAGGGAAGGAGACAGAAAAGGTAATGACAGGTATGGAATGAATTGTTAGTCTCTAGGAGGGAGGATGACTAAACATATAGTTTACCAAACCAGATAACACCTTTAAGTATAATAATAATTCTATTTAAAATCATAAGCAATTTCGAATAGTTAGCAAATGCTCTTGTTTATCATCGATCTGAGAATACAAAAATCACTTAGTCTAATAGAACCCTAATAGTCAGGTGGGTGTAAACGTAATTTTCATAATGGGAGTGAATATCAGGTAATGTGAATGTTTTACATTGAGGGCGTGTATGCCCATATTTGGGTTGGCTAAAGGTCCACTTAAAAGGAATCCAACATGAGAATAGCCCTTTAAGAAAAAGACTGAGAATTCCTGCCAGATATCTATCATGCCCTCCTTGACTGCTTCATGGAGCACAAGAAGAATCATTGAAAGATTTGAGCTGAAGAGGGTTTTTATTTAGAACAGTTTATAGGAGAGTGGTTTGCCGTTTCTAATATTAGATGGTTAATAATATCCACAACCACAAGTTGCTGATCTTCTCAAACCATCAATTTTAAGGAAACAGCAGGCGAACAGCTGAATGTTCAGTTTCACCGAGTTATAATCTACAGCTCAGAAAGTAACATAGAGCTAGAGCTGGACTGAACTTTTTGAGCAAATATGTATAAAGACATAGGGAGGTATTTATAATTCCCGTGCCTGTGGTACATTGGATAAAAGCTGCACATTTTCAGCAAACCAGTAGGCAGGGCTGGACTGGGAATAAAATTGAGCACTGGCACTGCACTGCTGTCTGTTTTTTGTTTAAGTTTTTCTTTTCTACAAGATTTTTTTGTTGCTTTTACACTATTTTTAAAGGAATGTTTCTGACAAAATATACTGATGAGCTATCCAAAGGATAGGTCACCAGTCATGGATCATCATCTTCTGTTCACTTAAATAGGAGCTGAATTCTACAGGTCGATACTAGAGATGTGTGAGTGTGACTCAATCTATTGCTTGACATTTGAATAGCGGTGGGGGGCCAGACTGCTTATTAACACCTGTGATGCCCAAAAAATAAATAAAAAAATAAAAATATGATTTAATTTGTAGTTGGAGCTGCTGCACAGTACATTGTTTAAAAAACTGATTGTTAATAAAGCTTTCTCAGTTAAAAAAAAAAAAAAAAAAAGTAATTGTCCAATCACTGATTGTTATTTGAACTGGTTGACTGGTTGCTGAGGTCAGCGACCAACTACCACGATCACTGGAGCTGTAAATAAGACTTGTGGCGACCTGTGGTTTCTGAGCGGTAATTTTCTGCCTGTTTTTCCTGTCACAGACGCCTGATGGACGGCACAGCTCCTCGGTACATCCCAGAACATCTACTGGTAAGTGTTACACAGGACATCAAAGGGGGAAAGATTACGGTGAGACTGGTCATGTTAGGGGGGCATGCAACTAGCTTACTATTATGTGATTTATACAGGACACAGATGACATTAGTGATGGCGACCATGGACATCTGTGAGAATTTTTTTTTATCTCCAACACCTCTAGTGTTATGGCCGCCATTTCGATCATACATAGCTCTCTAGTCTGTCCCATAGAGTAATATGGGTGTCTGCAGCCTCCTCAATGACAGATTGTGCTGCTCTATACAGACTGGATATTAGAACGTATAGGGGGAGATTTATCAAGCTCTCCTACAGGAGCAATGTATTCATTAGATCTAGTAAAATGAAAGCTAATCTGTGATTGGTTGCTATTGGCAGCAAAGCACAATCGTACTTTAAGACTGCAATAAATATCCCCTGTAATCCCTATATGTGCCCATATTGTGTAAGGAAATGGCATCAGTGTATAACCACTAGGAGGCCTAGGCTAGAAAGGGTGCTGGGAGAGTCCACATTAGAAGGCTGGAGTGGCCTTGGCTGAGAAGGGTGATAGGAGGGTCCGCATTAGGGAGCTGAGAAGAGCGTGAGCTAGGAAGGATGATGGGAGGGTTCAGTGTTAGGGTTCTGGAAAGGGTGCTGGGAAGGTCCACATTAGAGGGCTGGGGCGGCCTTGGCTGGGAAGGGTAATAGGAGGGTCCGCCTTAGGGAGCTGAGAAGAGCGTGAGCTAGGAAGGATGATGGGAGGGTTCTGTGTTAGGGGGCTGGGAAGGGTGCTGGGAGGGTCCATGTTAGGGGGCTGGGGTGGGCCTGGGCTGGACCGCAGGACAGATCTTGGATTAAAAGCAGCTACAAGCGGTTTGGGGGGGGGCATATTGTGGGTACAGAGTCGCTTTAAGTGCCTGCGGCGGGACTGGTACGGGAAGGGCGCTGGGAGGGTCTGCCTTAGGGGCTGGGGTGTGCCTGGGTTGTGAAGGGCTCTGGGAGGGTTCACGTTAGGGGGCTGGGACGGGCCTGGGTTGGGAACGGCGCTGGGACGGTTTACGTTAGAGGGCTGGGAAAGGCCTGGGCTAGAAAAAAGGGCCATGGGAGGGTTCTGTGTTAGAGGGCTGGGAAGGGCCTTAGTTGGGAAGGGCGATGGAAGGGTCTCTGTTAGGTGGCTAGGGTGGGTCTGGGCTGGGAAGGGCGCTGGGAGGAATTCTTTGTTACGGGGCTGGGAAGGGCCTGGGTTGGGAAAGGCTCTGAGAGGGTCCATGTTAGGAAGCTGGGAAGGGCCGGGGCTGGGAGGGGCCTTTGTTGGGAAAAGCAATGGGAGGGTCCGCGTTAGGGTCCTGGGGCAGGCCTGGGCAGGGAAGGGTGCCAGGAAAGGCTCGGGCTCACAGTTTTAAGGAGTTCAAGGTAGTTTTTAGCGAAGGAAAGGTAAATAAAAGGTTGGGATGGGTAATCGGGTTAGGATGGAGGGGCTCCTCTTGGTGTCTTCACCTTGACTTGGTGAGAGAGCTTGTGCGCCTTGGTGATCTAATGAGCTAAGCTGGTGGGAGTAGTACTCCTGGCGGGGTCACCTGTGCAAGACAGGTCAATGGGGAAAGGCCAGACTAAGCAAGGCACCTAGAAGAAAGGGCTGGTATTCTACAAATATTTAAATAGTTAAAATACAATGCAGTAACCATAAGAAGGTGGGGCCTGCTTGGAACTTGTAGATAAAGGGTATAGGGCTGGCTAGATACAATAAAATACTGTCTAAATAATACAGTTTTTTTTATAGCAAATGAATTAATATGTTGTGAAGTGCATAGAGGGTACTGTGCTGAGGAAGAGCCAGCCGTCAAGCTGTTCATGGACTAGCCCACTTAGCACACTGGCCCATCTGGCATTTGCCTAAATTGCCATATGGGCAGTCCAGTTCTGCCAGTAGGTAAGTTTGGGCAAAGAATGTGTGACTTTTTGCTGCTGTCTGCCCTTTTTGCCTGATGGGCAGATAAGTCGGTGCGTAAGGTGTGAAGCAGCGTGGTACAGTTTACCATGATTTACAAGCAGTTGTAAAATATAATTTCTAAAACTGCCACATGGCATCCTCGAAGACCCGGAGGAGGATGCCTCGCCATGCTGGTGAGGCGCAAGCCTCTCAATATATTTGCTATGTTCACACACTGTTGAAATTAAGTGAATGACCGTCATTTATTGACAAATAACGGGCGTTATTTCAAAACAACGGCCTTTGTTTTAAAATAACTGAAATTATTTGCCATTAAATGGCAGCTATCCACTCAATTTCAGCAGTGTGTAAAGATAGCCTTTCTGTGTTTTCAATCCACTCCTGGTTTTGGTTGCAAAATACTGACCAAAACTAGTGTGTGTGAACCTAGCCTAAAGCATTAGTGTGATGCATAAAGCATTTGACATATTGTCCAGACATGCCCAAAGTTTAGATTGCATCGCGTCTTCTGACACCTGAGACAATTGGGTGAATTGAGTTGGGTGAATTGCCTGGCCATTACCTTCACGTCCTGGCTGACCACCCAATCCCACTAATTACCAGAAAAGGGGTTCATATTAAGACAAATGTTTTTACAAAAGATACTAAAACTTACAGTGTCACTGTCACCTCCTTTTTGCATTCTGACATCTCTACACAGGTGTAAAGGGTAAGTTTAGCGTTTTTCATACCTTATTTCATATCATATGTCATGGTGTTTGTTCAAGTAAAAAGTGTCCTTTTATCAACTGCAGATTGTATTAAGTAGGCGTGGCCTTGCGGCATTAGTGCCACTTAGCCCCGCCCACAACGGCACCGTTGGCCCCACCCCCTCGTCGGCCATTGGCCCACCCCCTCGCCGGCTAATCTTGCTAAACTTGCTTAACCTGCAACTCTGGTATTCAGGTGAATTATCAGTACGTGACACCAGTATTCTGCTGACAGATTATATACTATGTTGGAAATTTCCCTACAGGTACAAACACACACGGCGTATTCGCAGGGAGTTTCTTGCTGCGTATACGCAGTGAAACTTGCTGCGAATCCTGTGCCTGTGTATTCAATGGCAGACAAAATCGCAGCAGGGATGTACATCCTGCTGCGAGTTTGTCTGCAGCCCGCCCCATTAACCCCCGTCCGCCGGACATTATACATTACCGGATCCCCGCTCCTGTTTGCTTCGGGGCTCCCGGTGTCTTCACGGCCCGTCCCGGGACGTGCCGGGAGCCGCCGAAGCAAGCAGGAGCCAGGATCAGGTAATGTATGCCCGGCCCCCTGCAGCCCCGATCGTCCCCAGCCCCGCAGCCCCCGGCCGCACATTGCCCCCAGCCGCACATCGCCCGCAGCCCCCGGCCGCACATAGCCTGCAGCCACAGGCCGCCCCGATGGCCCCCGCAGCCCCGATCAGCCGGCCGCCCCGATGCCCTCCCCCCCCTGCAGCCCCGATCAGCCGGCCGCCCACAGTCCCTGCCGCTCCGAACGCCCCCTCCCCACAGCAGCAGCCGCCCCCCCCCCCCCCCCCGCAGCTCTGATCGCCGGGAAATTGGGGCTGCGGGGGGGGCGATCGGTGCGGCCGGCTGATCGGGGCTGTGGTGGGGGGGCTGATCGGGGCTGCGGGGGGGTTGCTGATCGGGGCTGCGGGGGGCAGCTGGCTGGAGCTTATACTTTACCTGCTCTCCGCTCCGGCTTGCTGAAGACACCGGGACCCTTGGAGCAAGCCGAAGCCGGGATCAGGTAAAGTATATGCTCTGGCGGCCGGGGGGTTATCGGTGCGGACTGCAGACAAAATCACAGCAGGGATCTTTATCCCTGCTGCGATTTTGTCTGCCATTGACTAAACCAGGACAGGATACGCAGCGAGTTTCACTGCGTTTACGTCCTGTGTGTTTGTACCCTACAGGTGTATTCACATGTACAACTAGTGTGCCATGCAATGAAAACGTCCCGTGATTGGGTATACTGGTTGTCAGGACTGTGCCTTTGCGCTCCTCGGTTCAGGCTGTGCGGCCGAGAAGGTGCTGAGTTTGATGTTTCTGTGCAGTTTCCTGAACCCTGTCTGAACACAGGTGTATATTAGGTTTGTTCAGCCCCACCCCTTTTGCTTGCTATGCCTTGGCAGCTTCAGGGTTAAAGGACAACTCCCGCGGGACCCCCCCCCCCCCAAAAAAAAACACAGACACACACAGACACCATACTCAGCATCCCTCCGGTGACGATCGCCACTCCATTCGCCCGCCGTCCGCCTCACCGTCACCGCCGTCCGCCGTCCAGCGATGTCTCTGATTTCCGGGTCCTGGGGATGGAAAAGGCTGCCAGTGCGCTTGCGCACCGGCAGCCTTTTCATTGGCTGGAGCGCATCACATGGCTTCCAGCAACCTCAGCCAATCAGGGCTGACGAAGCTGGAAGCCATGTGATGCGCTCCAGCCAATGAAAAGGCTGCTGGTGCGCATGTGCACCAGCAGCCTTTTCCGTCCCATTCACTCTCTATGAAGACGCCGAAGAGGAAGAAGACCCGGACCGCCCTCCGGCTCTGACGTCGTCGTCACCAGATGCCGCCCGGGAGAAGAGGACCGTGACGATCGTAATAGGTAATGTATATATTCTTTAACTTCCGGGCGGGGGGGTCCTGGGTCCGAAAGTGGGGGAAGGGGGCCAGACCGGGTATTTAACCACATTACAAAGTTATATAACTTTGTAATGTGTGTTAAATAAGCTAAAAAAAAAATTCGTGGGAGTTGTCCTTTAACCCTGCTGCTGTACAGGTGATCTGTGTTGAGGATCAGGGGCCAATCAGCTGCTGGACTGAGTCCCTGATCCTCCATAAATAGTATTCAGCTCCAACAATCCCTGCTGGTTATTGTAGTTCTATCACTCTTGCTCAGCTTTGTATTGAATCTCTCTCTGTTTGACCTTTGGCTTACTCTGTTTTGATTATCCTTGTTTGCTGCCTGCCCTGAAGCTCATGCATGTATCTGGACCTTCCTCTTGCCTGTTGCTTTGTACTTTTCTGCCTGCTGTTGCAGACCCGGACTGTAGACTGTGATTGCATTGTGTTTGTTTGTTTGTCTGTCCTGTTACGTGTTATCCACCTGTTTCAGTGTAGGGACCGGCACCGTGGTTGCCCTAGTTGTGGCAAGTAGGCAGGGACAGTGGGCAGGCTTAGGGCTCGCTGTTCTTGTCATTTCTGCCTATCTTACCAGTGTTTCCCTGTGCCAACACTGGTATTACAGAATTGTATATGTTTCATATATGTTGGAACATAGTCCCAAAGACTTTGTTATACCTGTGATGCATCTAAAAAGATGGTATAACCAGCATTAACTGAAGTAGTTGAGTGTCGTTGTTATATTCCCTGCCTATGTGTAGGATTGGGACATTTCCTGCCACCTCTACATGGGTCTGTTATGAATACACATACTGGCAGATATCGGCCATAATCATTGTATGGATGTAGGAGGGCAGCAGAGTGGCACCACATGAGGCCACCTACCAGGGCACCCCCATGGGCACATACATGAGGGACTCTAATGCCAGGCAGAGTCCGGAGCATGCTGTGAGGTAGAAGCCCCGGAATACACACACCCTGGTTGTGTCAGTGCATTCTTACTATATTCCCACCCAGAGGGGAGGAGACGCCTGAGAAACAGGAGAGTCACACAGAGACTGGAGATGAGCGGAGCTGGGGGAAGGAGACGCTGCAAAGTGCCAGCACCATGACCTGGAGCTCAGCAATCTGCTAGGAGCCCCCAAGGAGATGTCCCAGAGAGCCATAGTAGTGCCCTGCTCCTGAGGAGACACTGGAAGTGGCAGCACATCCCCACCAGGCACTGCACCCACACACCAGCCACCCGTGCCCGGCTCCTCACATGGAAGAAGTGCTGTGCGGGGCACAAGTCTCTGGGGAGTAGAGCCAGGAGCCTGAACTGTGAGTACAAGTTCTCTGCCAGTCCATCAGGGTCTCAGTGTAATGCCCATGTGCTGCCCCCACAGTATACCTTATATTACTCCAGTCTGATATATTGGCAGCACAGGGTGTAATGGCCGCAGGGCTGTGTACAGGCATGTAGTGTGTACTGGGAGCATGGGCCAGGCTGTGTGCCCATCTGCTGGCCTCTGTGACCCCAGCATTATTGTACTACCTGTGATGTGTAATATATAAGTACCACCATTATATCACCTGTAATATACCAACACCATGGTTATATCTCCTGTAATATGGTTATATCTACTGCAATGTACAAGCACCACCATTATTATACCACCTGTAATACACCACTGCCATTATTATACCACCTGTAATACACCAGTGCCATGATTATATCTCCTGTAATATACCAGCACCACCATTATACCCTGTGTAATATACAATTACCATTATTATACCACCTGTAATATACCAGCACCATGATTATACTACCTGTAATATACCGACACCGTGATTATACTACCTACACAAGCACCATGATTATACCCCCTATAATATACTGATGCCATGATTATACCGCCTGTGTTATCTCAGAACCATCAATATATCACCTGTACAAAGATACACTCAATAGGTTGTACACTAGACACAATAACTATATATATATAATATATATATATACACACACACACACTTCCTGGTCTGGATTGGTTGGAGGAACCAGTTGTGGTGAAAATGGTGTTTTAGGATGCTAGTCACAGCATAGCCCAAAGACAGCTCCCATGTCAGGTACCAAACTTTCCCGATGTTACACACATTTCTCTATTCTTTAGGTCACCCCGAAAAATGCGGCTATCAGAACAAATGATTGAATATCGGTAATGGAAAGTGTGCTAATTTTATAAGAGTCCAGTATCTCACACACATGTGCTCTTAAGGCTACATGGGAAGTAGCTCTTGGAAACACCCTTTTTCCAGTATACGTTCCTCCATGATTATACCACCTGTACCACTAATACACTGCCTCTATTATATCAGTACCACTGTTATACTTTACCTGTGATATACAAACACAATCATTATTCCACCTGTGATTTACAGTACAAGTACCATTATCATACTCTCTGTTATATGCGAGTACCATCAGTATACTACCTCTAATATAACAGCATCACCATAATACTACCATATTTGTAATATACTAGGACCCCCAGCTGGTCTTTAGTATACCAGCACTACGGTTATACTACCTGTAGTTTATCAGTTCTATACTACCTGAAATATACCAATGCCAATATTGTACTACCTGTAATATACTAGCACCTCGATTATAGTACCTGATATACTAGGGCCACTATTATACTACTTGTAAAATACCAATGTCAGCATTATACTACCTGTAATATATTAGCATCACCTTTACAGTACCCATTATAAACTAGCTTAGCAAGTATAGTACCTGATATACTAGAGCCACTATTAAACTACCTGTAACATGCCAACCCCACCATTGTACCACCTGTACTACCATTACACTACCTATATCAGCATCCCCATATTCTGCTATTTGTACTATACCAGATATCTACAAGGTGACACTATTCTGTGTATAACCGCATCCTGTTATCATACATACATACAGCACACTGCAGCTGTTATCATACATACAGCACGCTGCAGCTGTTATCATACATACAGCACACTGCAGCTGTTATTATACATACAGCACGCTGCAGCTGTTATAATACATACAGCACACTGCAGCTGTTATCATACATACAGCACACTGCAGCTGTTATCATACATACAGCACACTGCAGCTGTTATCATACATACAGCACACTGCAGCTGTTATTATACATACAGCACACTGCAGCTGTTATTATACATACAGCACACTGCTACTGTTATACATACAGCCCACTGCTACTGTTAGGCTATGTTCACACTGCGTATATGTCCGGCCGCATATTTTCGCGGCCGGACATATACGCGGTAAACTCCGGCCGGAGATTTACGCTACTTGCGGCCGGCTACGTACGGACCGCGAACTTACCCCCGAAGTCTACTTACGCTTCCCGAGCGCCCTACGTAGCGATCTGACAGTGGTCTTTTACGTGGAAATCTTCACCTAGCTCCGGACACCCCACAGAACCTTTTGGATCGGCATAAAAAGCTGCAAAAATGAAGAAATCACCACAACGTACGGGACCGCATTTTACGCTATGTGCATAAGTTACGGCATTTTCGTCCGCAAACAATGGTCTGGTTCATTTTTTACGCCGTCGCGTACGATCCGGCCGTAAGTTCGTACATAGTGTGAACTGTGCAGCCGTACTTCGTATACTTTCCATTGTACGCAAACTATGTAAGTCTGCGGCCGCTTATTCACAGAACGCGCTACGGCCGGAAACTTACGTAATAACATAGCCTTATACATACAGCACACTGCAGCTGTTATCATACATACAGCACACTGCAGCCATTATCATACATACAGCACGCTGCAGCCGTTATCATACATACAGCACACTGCAGCCGTTATCATACATACAGCACGCTGCAGCTGTTATCATACATACAGCACGCTGCGGCTGTTATCATACATACAGCACGCTGCAGCTGTTATCATACATACAGCACGCTGCAGCTGTTATACATACATACAGCACGCTGCAGCTGTTATCATACATACAGCACACTGCTTCTGTTATACATACAGCACACTGCAGCTGTTATCATACATACAGCACGCTGCAGCTGTTATCATACATACAGCACGCTGCAGCTGTTATCATACATACAGCACACTGCTACTGTTATACATACAGCACACTGCAGCTGTTATTATACATACAGCACACTGCAGCTATTATCATACATACAGCACACTGCAGCTGTTATCATACATACAGCACACTGCAGCTGTTATCATACATACAGCACACTGCAGCTGTTATCATACATACAGCACACTGCAGCTGTTATCATACAGCACACTGCAGCTGTTATCATACAGCACACTGCAGCTGTTATCATACATACAGCACACTGCTACTGTTACACATACAGCACACTGCAGCTGTTATTATACATACAGCACACTGCAGCTGTTATCATACATACAGCACGCTGCAGCTGTTATACATACAGCACGCTGCAGCTGTTGTCATACATACAGCACGCTGCAGCTGTTATCATACATACAGTACGCTGCAGCTGTTATCATACATACAGCACGCTGCAGCTGTTATCATACATACAGCACGCTGCAGCTGTTATACATACATACAGCACACTGCAGCTGTTATCATACATACAGCACGCTGCAGCTGTTATACATACAGGACGCTGCAGCTGTTATCATACATACAGCACGCTGCAGCTGTTGTCATACATACAGCACGCTGCAGCTGTTGTCATACATACAGCACGCTGCAGCTGTTATCATACATACAGCACGCTGCAGCTGTTATCATACATACAGCACGCTGCAGCCGTTATAATACATACAGCACGCTGCAGCTGTTATCATACATACAGCACGCTGCAGCTGTTATCATACATACAGCACGCTGCAGCTGTTATCATACATACAGCACGCTGCAGCTGTTATACATACAGGACGCTGCAGCTGTTGTCATACATACAGCACGCTGCAGCTGTTATACATACAGCACGCTGCAGCCGTTATCATACATACAGCACACTGCAGCCGTTATCATACATACAGCACGCTGCAGCTGTTATCATACATACAGCACGCTGCAGCTGTTATCATACATACAGCACGCTGCAGCTGTTATCATACATACAGCACGCTGCAGCTGTCCAGCCACCCTACTTCCTGGCAGCACATGTATTAGCTGTGGCTGCACAGTAGACACCAGTGTGTGACACCCGCACAGCCCTCATCGTGTCACATCCGTGTGTACATAGTAGTGCGGCCCTGCTGCTGTGTCACAGTCATCACCCTCTCAGCACTGATCCTTGTGTCACACACCTCATGTGCACAGCTGCGCTTAGTCAGTGTGACCACAAAGAGTCCCTTGTTTTACTTTCTCTGGTTCTCTTCCTGTTCTACATGTTCTGTATACAGTATACTACATATCCACCATTACAGTCTACACGTGGACATCCCCCACATTTCCCAGACCCCTGATGACACAACTGCAGTATACAGCCCCCATGTCTCTGCAGAACATGGCAGGTTTGTCATTCAGGACTGTAGAAAAGTGTGGTGAAGCCTGGATACAGAGACTCCTGATGCTGAGGCTACTTATGCCATGGGAATGCTGAGGAGGGGATGTCTGAGGAGGAGATGCCAGGGACTTCATGTTATGCTCTTGTGACAACTTTTAGATGTGGAAATGAATTATGCCCCTGCCTATGTGTAGGATTGGGACATTTCCTGCCACCTCTACATGGGTCTGTTATGAATACACATACTGGCAGATATCGGCCATAATTATTGTATGGATGTAGGAGGGCAGCAGAGTGGCACCCCATGAGGCCACCTACCAGGGCACCCCCATGGGCACATACATGAGGGACACTAATGCCAGGCAGAGTCCGGAGCATGCTGTGAGGTAGAAGCCCCGGAATACACACACCCTGGTTGTGTCAGTGCATTCTTACTATATTCCCACCCAGAGGGGAGGAGACGCCTGAGAAACAGGAGAGTCACACAGAGACTGGAGATGAGCGGAGCTGGGGGAAGGAGACGCTGCAAAGTGCCAGCACCATGACCTGGAGCTCAGCAATCTGCTAGGAGCCCCCAAAGAGATGTCCCAGAGAGCCATAGTAGTGCCCTGCTCCTGAGGAGACACTGGAAGTGGCAGCACATCCCCACCAGGCACTGCACCCACACACCAGCCACCCGTGCCCGGCTCCTCACATGGAAGAAGTGCTGTGCGGGGCACAAGTCTCTGGGGAGTAGAGCCAGGAGCCTGAACTGTGAGTACAAGTTCTCTGCCAGTCCATCAGGGTCTCAGTGTAATGCCCATGTGCTGCCCCCACAGTATACCTTATATTACTCCAGTCTGATATATTGGCAGCACAGGGTGTAATGGCCGCAGGGCTGTGTACAGGCATGTAGTGTGTACTGGGAGCATGGGCCAGGCTGTGTGCCCATCTGCTGGCCTCTGTGATTAAACCATCTGTAATATACCAGTGCCATGATACCACTTGTAATATGCAAGCACCAACATTCACTACCTGTAAAATTCCAGCACCCCCTACATACTACCTGTAAAATACCAGCACCACTGTTGTACTGTTATTCACCAGGACCAGTATCTTACATCCTTTAATATACCAGAACCAAAACTGATCACCTGTGATATGCCAGCACCAGGACTATACTACATGTAATATACTAACACATGGGTTAAGGTGGTACAATACTGGTGCAATATGATAATGGTGAAGGTATAGTACAGGTAATATTATGGTGGTTCTGTTATGTTGCAGGTGGTATCATGGTGGTGCTGGTATGGTATAGGTAGTAAAATAGTGGTACAGGTATACTGTAGGTGATATAATGCTGGTGCTGGCATACTACAGGTAGTATAATGATGAAGCTGGCATGTTACAGGTGATATAATGCTGGTGCTGGTATTTTATAGGTATTATAATAGTGGTAGTCGTATATAACTAGTGGTAGTGGTATAATAGTGTTATATTGCAGGTGGTATAATGCTGGTGTGGGTATATTACAGGTGGTATAATGCTGGTGTGGGTATATTACAGGTGGTAAAACGGTGGTGCTGGTATATAACAGGTATTATAATAGTGGTAGTTGGATATTACAAGTGGTATAATGGTGTTGGTGTATTACAGGTGATATATTTATGGCACTGGCATGTTACAAGTGGTATAATTGTAGTTTTGGTATATTACAAGAAATATAACTGTGGTGGTGCTGGTATACCACAGGTAGTGTAAAGATGGTGCTGGTATACCACAGGTAGTGTAGAGATGGTGCTGGTATACCACAGGTAGTGTACAGATGGTGCTGGTATGTTACAGGTAGTGTAAAGATGGTGCTGGTATGTTACAGGTAGTATAAAGATGGAGCTGGTATATTACAGGTAGTGTAAAGATGGTGCTGGTATATTACAGGTAATATAAATATGGTGCTGGTATATTACAGGCAGTATGAAGATGGTGCTCGAATGTTACAGGTATTTTAATGATGGTGCTGGTATATTACAGGTAGTATAATGATGGTGCCAGTATATTGCAGGTAGTATAATGATGGTAGATATATGTTTGTCAGCTCACCGACCAAGAACTCTCTGGTGCCCCGGATTCACATCTGGCAAATGCGTAGTACTACGGTTCAGGAAAGAGAGTCGGTAATCCAGCACTTGAAACAGAGAGATTCGTTTATTTTTCAATGCCAAATTTACAAACAACACCTAAGTGTAGTGACCCCACATGACGCGTTTCAAGCGCATGCGCGCTCTTGATCACCAAGAGCGCGCATGCGCTTGAAACGCGTCCTGTGGGGTCACTGCACTTAGGTGTTGTTTGTAAATTTCACATTGAAAAATAAACAAGTATAATGATGGTGCTGGTATATTACAGGTAGTATAAAGATGGTGCTAGTATATTGCAGGTAGTATAATGATGGTGCCGGTATATTGCAGGTAGTATAATGATGGTGCTGGTATATTTCAGGTAGTATAATAATGGTGCCGGTATATTGCAGGTAGTATATTGATGGTGCTGGCATATTACAGATAGTATAATGATGATGCTGATATATTACAGGTAGTATAATGATGGTGCTGGTATATTACTGATAGTATGTTCATGGTGTTTGTATATTACAGATAGTATAAAAGAATAGCAGCACCAATATTTAACTAGCTGAAATATATTAGCATTAATGTTATACTACCTGTAATATTTCAGCACCACTATTATACTACCTGTACTATACTAGCACCATCATTATACTACTAGTTTACCAGCTCATCATTATACCACCTGTACTATACCAGTGCCAACATTATACTAACTGTAATATACTAGCACCACAATTACAGTACTGGTAATATACCAGCCCCATCATTATACTACCTACTGTATAATATACCAACACCCCTAAATTCTGCTATTTGTACCATGCTGTGTATCTACAAGGTGACACTCTATATATTGCACAGTGTTCGCTGTACAGATGTGATGACATTGACCCTAGTGTATCTCTGTAGAGGACCCCATACAGCCCTGATCCTGTGTACATTGTGCTGCGGGTCCCTGCTGTGATCCCCGTCATCACCCTCTCAGCGCCTGCACTGAACCTTGTGTAAAGGTATGTTCACACGAGCACGAGATGTGCTTCCGCATGGCTCTCTCTGATGTGCAGGCAGCGAGAGAGGGAGGGCTGGAGCTTCTACAGACTTCATTGGGAGCCTTGGTGCTAAAAAGAAGTGACAAGTCATATCGTTTCAGCATGTTTATTAAAGTCAATAGGAGCAGGGCTTGGGCAGTGCATCCAAAACAGTGTGGTCAATGTCTGTGTGAACGTACCCTAACACATGGTATATGCACAGCGAGTGAGTGTAACCCCCTTGCTTTACTTTCTATGTTTTGTGATCTTCCTGTTCTACATGTTCTGTATACATTACATATTCACCATTACAGCCTCCACGTGGACACTTCCCCCCCTTTTCCCAGAGCCCTGATGACACGGTTTTGCAGTAATACACCTCTCATGGAAGGTTTATCATTCAGGACTATAGAAAAGTTTGATGACACTTGGATAAAGAGACTCCTGATGCTTGGGCTACTTATGCCACCTCTACTGCTATGTACGTGGATGGGTTTGTCGTTCAGGGCCATGGGAAAGCTGGGTGATGTGCCTTGTAGTAAAAGAAGTGCGAGATAACAAAATTGCTTGTTACTTATCCTACCCAAAAGTGGTAAAACTAAGACGGAGCTTAGAAGTATTGCAGTTTGTCAGACAAGGACATTCCAAGGAGTTAGTGTAATGCTCCTGTGTACATAGCAGGTAATATTACAATATCACTAATCCTTTATGTGTGGCACTATTCCCTTCTTGTACTTTGTTTTGGCACAACCATGTCATACAGGTTGGGTAATACTACCCTATAGTGAGGCATTCTGTTCATGATATGATGTCTGTGCCCATAGTCTGTGAATAGCACATAGCTATTGGGGTCCTGATATATTGTAGACGCTATGAGTAATAGGTTTGTACTTCTGCTGTAAATCCGCATTAGCGTGAACTTCACACCTACCACATGAACGTGAGAGCAGGAAATAATGTGTCTGAATGACAGTCCGGGAAGGCTCTCCATACAATGTGCGCCTGTGACTGGCAGCTTATGACGCACAGGGTGGCTCTGAAGTCATGCCTGCAGCATTGCCATAGTGTTGCCAGTTGTGTGATGCTGGACCCAAAGCAGACTGATGCTCTGCAGAAGGGAATAGATGTTACATAAATCATTAGGCGGGGTGCGAGCAGTAGGGGGGAATGGAGTGTAATGGATTGTGCATACATATTCAGATGCAAATACGGATGAAACAGTGACAAGATTGTGATGGAGAGAAAATCACTCACCACCACCCCCCTTCCCTTATCCCTTTAAAGTAAACCATCACAAGTGCTGCATCAGTGCCATCACTCTTTTCCTTGACCTACACTTTAGCAGGGGAGCAGGCATTGTGTCACCCACCAGCTGCCAAACAATGCCAGCAGTCCTGTGCTCCTTCAAAACCTCCTTGTTATTACTCATGGCTCCCCTCATGTTTTCTGTCACCTCTCTCGCGTTTATAGCCCGCTCCATTCCGCAAAGTAGATGTTTCTAACAGTTAGGGACTATTTTGAAGAAGGTGCTGGCAGGGAAACCACAACCTCTAGCTTGCCATGCGCCTCTTTTATTACTGTTATAATTCCTATTGCATGAAGTGACAGACAGCTCAGCCTATCAGTGGTTGTGGCGTTGTCCCATCTCAGCCACAGAGATGGTCTCGGAAGCTTCAGCGATGGACAAGGCTGCGTGAACCAGGCCGGAGGGCACCGGGTGAGTGTGGATAGGTAAATACATCTTTATTATTTTACACCTTTAGATCAAACAACGGCCACTGTTTTTTACATGTTCCTGTGGCTGATACTGCCATATCAGCTGCAGGAATGTCATTTTATTTCTATTTGGATTGTGGGCACATTTGGGTGTGCCTGCAATCCAACTAACGATAGAACTCTGTGCAATGTATGGCTGTCAGAACAGCTATACATTGTGTGCACTGTGAGCGGGGAACAAAGGCCGTTGTTAGTGCACTAGTGGCTGCAAATAATTGACAAGTCAACTATTTGTGAGGCTGCATCGAACAATGGCCGTTGTTAGATACAGCATGTGAACAATAGCGGCTGTTCTCATAAAGTTCAGTGCAGTGCATTATTTTATGACAAGTTATTTTAATAGCCAACAACGGACATTCTTGTCATAAAAAATACTGTGTGAATATAGCCTTAAAGCAAGAGCTGCCCGGACGCTCTCTTAACTCATATGGCCCTAAAGCAGGCATAGGGTTGGGGAAAACTGCTCCTTCCTCTTTTCCCCCTCCCAACAGAGACGTGGATCAGCCGTCCTTTGTCTCTGCAGTTGGCCGTGTTAGCAGTGGTAAGCCATTAGAACCTGGCCCACAGGAGAGACGGATGGGAGGAGGGACAAGAGAAAAAGTGAGAAGCCCTGCAGCTACTTTTTCTCAGCATGAGAGAGTGAGTTACACAAAGAAACACAGGAAGGGGGCAGCGGCCGTTGTTACACCACATTACACTTCCTTCTACAGTCCTGCATACGGTTGATTTATAAAAGAATCATTTTCAGCAGAATACTATACAGGTCTCTGATGTGATCTCAGGGTTATGGCTCCATTCTATTAGATGTTAGGAGCCATATAGGGTACATCTGCAGAAAGCTGTGGACATAACATCATATATATGGGGATACCGCATGTAAATAAACAATTCACCCCCTCCAGCAAAGGATGGAATAGGTCATCAGACTTGGGGGAGAGTTATATAAGCTGGTACCAGGGAAAACTGGAGCTGTGGCCTGTGTTCTTACTATTCTTAGTCCAATTTAAGCACAGAAGCAGCAATTCATACTTTATAGCTCATATACATAGGGGGACATTTATCAAAGGGTAAAATTGCCTTTAGCAATCAATTACAGCTCAGCTTTCAGCTGTGATTTGGTTGCTGTGGGCAGTTTACACCAGTCTATATTTAACACCCTTTCATAAATCTAGGCCATAGTGTATGGACTGATATAGACTGGACATGCCATTCCATCCTGCAGGGGGCGCTTGTAAACAAACAGTAATGGACAGATATAGTATGCTGAAGCTCCAGACCAGCTCTGGGATTTAACCCTTTCTTTATGGATGCCCTTTTCAGTTCCTTTCAAGCGATGGGGAATTGCTGACACAATATAAACCTGCTGGGGGCTTCTTGGCAAGCATTTCTTACATTTTGGATGTAGCCCATTTCATGGAAACATTCAGTGCCAGAAATTTGTCTCTTTTTTTTAACGCAGATGTTACGGTGGAAACAAGAATGCAGGAATAAAATACCCAAGGAATTGCACATTTTCCTGCATGGCTGTCTACCTCCCTGTCATTTGCTTTATCTAAAGTGACTACATACACTTCTATACATATATCAGTGCGCTTATCTATAGTGTCATGTAGGGCTAAATGTATGTAGTGTTCACATTTGCCCCCTCCCCAGGTACTGAATTTTCTATGTACACTTATTTGTCATAATACACTATATTGACAGACATTGGGGCACCTATGCACTACACCACAGGGGCTTTTAGGTCCTCCCATTATGAATCCATAGGCAATAATATAGAGTTGGTCCCCCCTGCAGCTTCCATTTTTCTGGAGTGTATGTCTGTGGGAATTTTTGCCCATTTATCATCTATAAGGGTATTTGTAAGGTCAACACTGATGATGGATGAGATGTCCTAGCTCTCAGTCTGTCTTCTATTTAATCCCAAAGGTGTTTGATGGGGTTAAGGTCAGGGCTCTGTTCTTCTATGCTAAACCCATGCCTTGAAGCTCCTTCTTGGCACTTTGTGGCTGAATTGTTGTGGTTCTGAAAATGTTTCCACTTTTTAGTAATATTACTCACAGCTGTGGCTTCTGTTACGGTATCATTCTAGAGTTCAGTGAGTTCTTCTGGCCGCAGTCTTAGGACCTGTACACACAGAGCAAAAGAGGAGGTAATTGCAAGCAGAGTCCGTGCCACAGATTCCGCTTGAAATTCTGCCTGTCCCATTGCTTCAATGGGATTTCTCGTGCACCTCCACTCTCCGCTCAAAGAATTGACATACCTGAGAGCACATACAGCCTAAACCATGCAGCCTCCATTCATTCACCAATAGCGGCTTGATGTTGCTGATCCATCGTGTTTTTGGCTGCATGTGTTTCTAAGTATGTGAGAACATTGCCTTATAAATATTATTCTAGAAATGTTTGTAACAGCGGACTGCATTGCTGCATTTTATAGACCTGTGGCTAGTGGACTGAAAGAAAACCTGAATTCATTGATTAAAGGGGTACTCCAGTGATAATTGTGTTTATATCAGTTGGTGTAAGAAAGGTGTAGAGATTTTTAATGGTGCGTTTACACGATCGATCATTTGACGATCTTGAAGCAACAATTTGATTTTTAGAACGATCAGCGTTTAGACGAAGAGAAAAATAGTTTAAAAGAAATCGTCATTGCGATCGTTTTAAGATTGCTTAAGCCCATCTCACACATAGGGTGAATCTGTAAAAGACGATCTGCGATCTGCGAATTTTTAGCGAACGACCAACAACGATTTGAGAATATGTTGAAAGAACACAATGAACGATTTCTCCCTTTTCACTTGATCGTTCGCTGTGTTTACACTGGGCGATTATCGCTCAAATGCGATCGTTATGGCAAAAATTCGAATGATAATCGTTCAGTGTAAATGCACCACCATAATTTGCTTCTATTTAAAAATCTCAAGACTTCTAGTAGTTCCCATACAGATAGGCTATGTATTCACATGTGTGTTTGGAATGCGTTTTGAAAGCAAACAGAGCCTTACAAATAGGCAGCATAGTCTCATGAAGACCGACCTTTTTATTTGTCCTTTTAGGGCATATGGACATCAGATATGGTGGATCTTGTCTGGGACCATACAATATAAGCCAAAGCGGAGAGCCACTAACCATACAGAAGGGTTATCTCAGTTCTCCGGACTGTCATTCAGTAGTCTAGAAAATTGACAGACAACTGTGCACTGTAATAGCATCTTTCTTTCTTGTCACTGTGCAATTATATTTTTGTCATATTTTCAAAAAAAAGGTTATTTTAGGTCAAAATTTACAAATGTGCAGAAGGAGGTCAAATGGTTTAAACCAGAATAGGATGAGAGGTAGGGTTTCTATAATGTCACATAGGCTTATAGGGGTTATCCAGCGCTACAAAAACATGGCCACTTCTCCCCCTACTGTTGTCTCCAGTTCAGGAGACAACAGTAGGGGGAAAATGGCCATGTATTTGTAGCGCTGGATAACCCCTTTAATGTTTTTTTTTGTTACTTGCAGATCTGCTAATAGTTGTTGTAGGTAGTGCCATTGGATAACTGCTCTTAAAGTTCTGATAATTCCTCAATAAACCAGAGCAGCTCATGTTTTACACAAGCTGCACCAAGCCTCATGTATCCAATTCTGTCCTGCATGCAGGATAATCGACAATTAGAAGCCGCCTGGTAATGGAGACATTTAAGCTGACTCTAAATCCACACCAATTTAGTTGAACATCATCAAACTTTCTGAGAAATAGATATATCTAGAAAAGTCTGTTGATTTCTAAAAGCCGTCAGCCTGCAGGGGGAGGGGCGAAATTAATTACAAGTAGAACTTATCTGTCCCTGTGCCCATAGTAAACAGCTGGAGCTGCCGCTCGACCCCTGCTGGAAGTCATTTTTCCCCTAGTTCTGATGAAATCACGCCCTGGGGGGAAATGCCTGTCTTGGCTGATGGACGTGCTGCCCAGCTAATCAGTGACTGGAGTGGTGTCTTGCCCCAGTCAGTAACTGGCTGATTGGCCAATCCATTAGCCGGGTTCATGACGTGGACACCCCGGAGATCCCAGAGCTCTGTGGGGATCCCGCAGCCAGTCCCGCCGCTCACCGCAGGCACAGGAAGAGGTAGGTTGTTACTTGTAATCAATTTCCCCCCTCCCCCTGCAGGATGACACCTTTTTGAAGTTGCTGGAGTTCTCCTTTAAAGGGAAGAATCACTTCTCAATCATTATTTAGCATTTAAGAGGTTGTTTGGTCATAACTAAAGATCTCTGGCATGCTTGGGTTCATACAAACCTGAAAGCTCTTCACTTGGTTACTGGTGGCTCAAGAAGTTGGATGTAGCCCGTAAAACATGGATACAGCCATAGGTGTGTGTTCCCTAAGACTCCGTTCACACGGAGTAAAACTGGCAGAATTCCCCGCTGCCGAATCCCGCCAGTGTCCACGTCATACTGGGAGTCTATGGGAGGCTCACGCGCCTCCTCTCTCCGCTCTGAAGAATGGACATGTCAATGATTCAGCACAGAGAGAGGAGGTGCACGGGCCTCCCAAAGAATTCTGCCGGAATTCTGCCAGTTTTACTCTGTGTGAATGGAGCTGTGTGAATGGAGCCTAAGGCCTCATTCACAGACCCATGATAAGTAATAAACTGATCTGTTCAACATTTCTGTCACTAGTTTATGCTGCCCTCATATAAGGTGGAATATACCTAATGACAGATTCCCTTTAAACATGCTTGAAACCACGTCTTTTTTTTTTTTTTTTTACCAGGGAGGAAATGGAAATGGGGTGTTGCTTTAACAGCATTCAGAATGCATATGTGGACACACAGACTTAGTACTGCAACTGAGCATGCCTGACTAACAAGCCAAACTACAACTTGTGCGCCAGTAAGTGGTGGTATTGGTAACTACTGAAAAGGATATAATGAATCTTTATTGACGATATTTTGTGCGTAAACTCATACTTTTGAATGTAGTTACACTTTCTGGACTGGAATACCCCTGTAAGAACCCTTATTGTAACCCACCAAACATTGTTGGTATAGTATGAGTTGGAACATATCGGGGAATAAATAAAGAAGAGTGAAATGTATTTTTCCAAAAACGAAATGATTTCACCTTTCAGAATCCACTGATAAATAAACTCTGTAACGCAAAAGAAATAATGAGAACTCTCTTAACTTTCAATGAAAACAAACATAGTGCATGCTATGTAAATAAATGGCATACTTCTGCCACTGTGCCACATAGACTGTGCAATACATGTATAATCTGCATGTAAGGCTACATTCACACGTTCAGTAGTTTTGTCCGTATATTTACAGATTCGCAATCAGCAAAAATTCCATTCACTACATTGCATTTACTGGCAAAGTGCGGCCCTTAATTCTGGAACAGATTGTCCCATGGAAGTCTATGAGAGCATCCGTTTTTTTTGCGGATCTGTAAGTTTTATGGATTTAAATTCCGTAAAAAATAGTAATCATTTTAAACTATTCTTATTTAACTACTATTCCACCATTTTTTGCTGATCCACAAAAAATACAGATAAAATACAGATGCAGTATGAATGAATTTTTTGTGGATTGCAGGCAAAGATTACGGCCGATTGCAGCCAATGATATCCCAGACTGAGGAGGTTATATAGGAGGTCAGGGTTCTGATCCAGAACATCATTGGACCATCCCCCTGATCTCCAAGCACAGACACCTGAGAACAAAACAGATCCACTGGCAGGAAGACCTGTCAGTCACAGCAGAACCAAAACACAGATTAACCCTGACATGGCCAGACAGAACTCAGCAGGTGAAGTCGGGTGTGTCTCCCAAAGAGAGCAAATAAACCAGTGTTCAGACACAGCAAAACAAAACACAGAACAGAATAAGAGAATATCAGCGCCTTCTCGGCCGCACAGCACGAGCAGAGGGACGCATAAAGCTCCGCAAAGATACCATCCTGACAGTACCCCCCCTTTTATGAGGGGCCTCAGGACCCTCACAGGACTCAACCTCACTTAGAAGATTGCCATCTGACTCCCATTCATCAGAAGACGAGTCCATGGCATGGAGAACAGGCTTACTGACAGGACGAGCAGAACAACATGTTAAATTCGCATCAGATACAGGCAAATCAGGTACAACAGAACTAGAAATATTAATTTCGCCGGAGGGTACCTGTGCGCCCAAGTGACCTTCCTGGGAGTCACCTGGACGCCGATGATCTGGGTGCAGGTTTTCTTGCCGCTTGGGACGCTTGTGGCAGAAACTGATGTAATGGCCACTGTCACCACAGTAGTAACATAGACCATTGTGTCTCCGGTGTTCTCGCCTGGTCTTGGCGTCTAATAGTCCCAGCTGCATGGGCTCGTCCTCAGGAATAGTAGGGGTAACAAGAGGGGTTTTGACAGAATAGGAGACAGATTGTTTAGAAGAGTCAGAGTCTACTCTCTCCCTATGTCTGTCACGGAGCCTGCGGTCTATACGAATAGCCAAATTCATGGCCTGCTTAAGGGTGGAAGGTTCTGGATGCCCTGTCCAGGCATCCTTAATGCCATCAGACAACCCCTGCTTAAACTTGCATCTAAGTGCAGGATCATTCCATCCGGATGGAACGCACCACTGGCGGAACTCAGCACAATACTCCTCCACCGGTCGCTTGCCCTGTCTCAAAGTAGTCAACTGCCTCTCAGCTGCTGCTGCCCTGTCAGGGTCATCATAGAGTAACTCCAGTGCAGAGAAAAACTGATCCACAGAAGATAACTCAGTGGCATCTGGAGGCAAAGAAAAGGCCCACTCCTGCGGAGGTCCTTGTAATAGTGACATAATAATGCCCACTCTCTGGCTCTCATCCCCAGAGGACCGGGGACAAAGTCTGAAAAACAACTTACATCCCTCTCTGAAGATTCGAAAGGCCTTTCTTTCGCCTTTGAACCTATCAGGAAGCTGCACTGGAGGTTCTGGGGGAACAGCAGCAGATAGCATGGCATTTTGGCCCAGGAAAGACTCTACCCGCTGCACCCGTTGCGTAAGGTCCAGGTGATTGACACCAGGGGGAGCCTCTTTGACTCTTACTACTATACAATAAAAGCATTTTTCTATGTTGTGGAAGCACAGACAGCTATATGAAAGGAGTCATGTGTCTCCCTGATCTAACAGTGTCAGCAGCTTGGAATGTGAATTGTAGCTGACAGATTCCCTTTAAAGGGATAACCCCTTACAGCACCTGGGACCCTGAGGAGGAAGGTATGTGTCTTACCTTCCTCCTCCGCGCTGGTCCCGCGCTCTTAGTCGGAGTAATCTTCGCTCCGGTGCACTGTTAGGAGCACTGCCACGTCATCGGCCTGCTCCTTCTAATGATAGTCATTGGAGGGGGCGGGCCGTAGCAGTAGCTATTCAATTGTTTTTGGGTTTTTTTATATAATTTTTCTAATAACCTGGCTTTGGTACACATGCATATTACTATGCATATATACTATGCATATATGACTATTACTATTTTTTACTACATATACTGATTTGTGAATAAAATTGACCTAGGCTATGTACATACAATGCCTTTTTTGGCATTTTACAGCCGCCTTTTTGGATGGCCGTGATTTTGGTGCTAAAATATGTCTGTATTATGCAAATTATGTCTGTAATTTGCATAATACAGACTTATTTTCACTCAGAAAAGATGGCTGGAATACAACATAGCTTATTGCACTATTTTTTTATATTATATTTTTGGAGCATGTGGGCTAGCACTCAATCATTTATCGATGGTGCCTCCCTAATGTATACATACATTACATACATGACCTCTGCCATGATGAAGGGTCTGTGCAGATATCAGGAGAGCAGGGGGTCTTTTGACGGCACAGCACAGGGACAATAGAGATTTTTATTGTCTGTCAGAACTGCAGCATCTAATGCACCACGTGATGACTAACTGTCTTCTAAAAAGAGGACGGGTATGGCTGATGATAACAATGATATTATCTGCATCATTGGTACGTATGACTTGGCTGCTTATTATGTCCTCAGTATTATCAATAAATACTGGAACATTCTCACAGCTGATTCTGTTCTGGCAGATATTCTCCCAGTTCCTCCAGCAGTTACATACAGAAGAGGCAGAAGCATCAGAGATAGGTTGGTAAAAAGTCATTTTGAACGATACTGATGGCAACAGTTTTGCCAGGGAATTTCCTTTAAGGGGTTACCCAGCGCTACAAAAACATGGCCACTTTCCTTCAGAGACAACACGACTCTTGTCTTCAGTTCAGGTGTGGTTTGCAATGAAGCTCCATTCACTTCAATGGAACTGAGCAGCAAAACCCCACCGAAGCTGGAGACAAGAGTGGGGCTGCCTCTGGAAGAAAGTGGCCATATTTTTGTAGAGCTTGATAACTCCTTTAAGTGATATTGTCAACTCCTTACTCTACGTGCAGTTCTCCACACCATCCACAAGTTTAGATGCTGCACATTCTATATATTTTTATAAAACTTGTCTGTGTCTCTTTATGCTCTAAAATCACTTCATTTCATTGGTGGACAGTGTCATCTGGGCGGGGCTTAACAGCAACTTAGGCCACCTCTCTCTTGCCCACTGATCATTCCCTTACTGTCATATAGCAGGGTGTCATGGTGCACCAACTTTATGAGTATATTGGAAAGTGGTGGAATCGCCTGCAAAATTCTGCAGCTGTTGTGCTACAAGGGTGGGCATGGCTTTGTCCTGATGGACTAGCTGCCCCTACCCTAATGTATTCCTCTCCTTGACAGGTTCTACTCTAAGGCTGTGTTCACACTTTGCATTTTTATTGTGGTTTAAGGCTATGTTCACACTACATATATTTCAGTCAGTATTGTGGTCCTCATATTGCAACCAAAACCAGGAGTGGATTAAAAACACAGAAAGGCTCTGTTGTTCTAAAATAACAGCAAATATTTGCCATTAAATGGTGGCCATCCACTCAATTTCAACATTGTGTGAACAGATCCTTTCTGTGTTTTCAATCCACTCCTGGTTTTGGTTGCAATATGAGGACCACAATACTGACTGAAATATACGTAGTGTGAACCCAGCCTTAAAGCGTAACTGTCATTTCAGGGTCATTTTTCAGAAAACAATATCAACAATTCAAACGATTTTAAGAAACTCTGTTATAGGTTTTATTAAGCAACAGAGTTTCCTTCTGTACTCAAAAAGCAGTTTCCCAGCTCCCCCCTCCCCCTCACTTCAGATGAAGCAGAATTTCTCTGTCCATTCTATCCTATGGAGAGGGGAGGGGTCGAGAGGAGGGAATTGAGCACGGAGGACTGAAAACACAGTTCACATCCTTTCTGCTTATCTCCCCAAGCTGCTAGATAAGGACTAACCTTTCTGACCTGTGAATCCAGCATTTTATGTGCCCAGACAGTGAGTAAACAGCTGGTATGTGTGTCTGTTCTTCCTGCTTACTCCTCTACCTCGACTCCTCCCCCCCTCCATAGGTTATAATCAACTCAGCAGAACCCGTCTTCACTCTGAAGTTGGATTTGCCTGATGTGTGTGTGTGTGGTGTGTGTGGAGGGGGGGGGGTGGCTGAGAAAAAGCCTTTTGAGCACAGAAAGAGGCTTTTTTGCCTAATAAAACCTATTACAAAGTTTATTATAATTGCTTGTACTATTGATTTCTGCAAAAAAAAAATAAAAAATGACAGTTACACTTTAATGTGTTTTTGTTTAGATTGTTGAACTCACATGTCTTTTAATGAGTTTGCCAATAAAAAAAAATCATGTTAAAAATGCAACACAAATGCACTGTGTGAGTACAGCCAAATAGAATAAATACTATTATTCTCAAGTGTTTTTATTGGTGTAAGCATATCCAGAAGTATAAAGTAAAGAAAATATAGAAAACAAAGGCAACAATTTCCTAGGAGCATATATTTTTAAACAAAGATCAGAACTAAGTTACTATGTATGGTGCATGAGAGAGGTTATGTGCCGAGGACTGCAAGGTTAATGAAGTCATGGAAAAATATGAAACAAACGGCAGCAGAATACATAGTTAAGAGCAGAATCCGCACTTCTCGCTGGGTATTTAGGCTCTTTCATGCTTGTATAGTCATTATTCATGCCATACAAATGTTTCTTTTTCACAAAATGTATTTTTTTTTACCAAATATTAGATAATAACCTATCATGGAAAAGCAGAAAAACACACCACAATTGAGGTGAGCTTGGTGGTAAAACTTCAAACAGGCTACTACTCAGGATATGGCCTATGATTGGGCAGTGGTATGCAGGCAGCTGTCTGGCAGTGTTATTTATAGATATGTGTATTACTGTAGCACTGTATGGTAAATTACAAGGAGGGGGCTCCTTTTCAAGGCACTAGACATGGCAGCATCCAACCTAAGGACAACCATGTTCTGTATGTGTTCAAATGATTGAAGAATGACTATTGGACATTTTCTGTAGATATTTTAATATATAAGTCTATATAAAATGTATGAATTCACTTTTGTTCTCTTTCTTAGAAAAGGCAAGACTTTATGTATAATAACATGTATACTACTAGTAATACTGTATAATGCTACAATCCCCATATTGAGCAGCATTTTAAAAAACAATTCAGGTTGACACGACAGTAGCCTTGTAGCGACATATGTGTAGGTTTCTCTCCTATGAAAGGTATATGAGTATACCAGCAGTGAGTAGTAGTAATTTGCTACTACGAGATAACTAGCATATGTTTGGAACGGATTAATTTGCATGGAAATCTTCACGCAGATTTGGACACTGGGATTGATTCCACGCTGCAGTCACATGCACTAGTGTAAATGTATAAGAACAAGATGTCCAAACAATATGAGCCATGGTTTCTAAGCAACTGTAGTGTATGCTGCTGCCAGTTCTGGGGATGGTGACATCACAGCAATTATGAAGTCATTGTAGACAAGCTGGCTAGTCAGTAGTCAGTCACAAATGATAGAGAGCTAAATTAAACCTCCATTACTTTTCCTTATATATTCCATTTGATAAACATCCATTTATATTTCTGAATACAAATATCCTGATGATCTTTAAAACTATTTAATATACTATAATTAATGTACACTGAATGTATAATGTCTAACTATAAATAAAAATGATGCACCCCTTGAAAACAAGCATTGGAACAGTAGTCAGGTGCCACTAACTATGGCAGTCTGGGGGTGCCCTCACATACACTATAGTTTTTTTTTTGTGGCGATTTTCTGGCCTCCAACAAAAAAACGCCAGTGCATTTCTGGCTTTTTTGACTTTATATGTAAATAATCATTTTTGTGGTTTAGGCGTTTTTGTGTACATCAAGATGGCTGAATTTCCTTTTCCTTTGCCATTACATGACATAGTTTCTGGACCAAAGGGGTACAAAAATGGCAGAACAAAAAAAAAACCCATACGAACAGCAATGGCATTTTTGATACAACCAGAACATTCCCTTTGAAGTCTATGGGAGAAAAACACCACAGTTTGCAAAAAAAAGCCACACTTTCAGCATGCTGCCTTTTGGAAAAACTGCCACGGAATTTCCCAAAAAAATGGCAGAGAGGAAAATACCACACAAAAAAAAATGTATGTAAGGCATTACATAAATTTCCATTCACTCCCAGCAAACATCTGGCCGCTGGTGTTTTTGCAAAAAAAAGCCATGACGTTTTTGTTAGCGTTTCCTAACTTACAATAAAGTCATTTAGGCCGGTTTACCCCTTGTCGCAAAATGACGTTTGGGAAAGGGAACGTCATGTAATGCAGGTAGTTTCTGCAACAAACGTTCCCAAACGTCATGCTCTTCCTGCCCCGCTGTTCCTAACGACGATCAGGCAGCTAACCCCATAGACGCCGAGGTCCATGGGACCGCTGCGTTTATGGGGAATCTGGAGGGAGATCTGCTGCCTCCAACCCCATCTTCACTCCCCCAGAGTCACGCAAGTGTTCGCACGGCTCCGGGAGGGGGTGGGGGGGGGGGGCTTAATGCATCTGGGCTGCTATGGATTATAAAGATCAGGCCTCTGCACTGAGGCAGGGGTCTGATCGTATGAATGAGCTATCAGCGTTTTCACAGCTCATTCACTTTTTAATACATTGCAGCACAGATCATGTGCTGTAATGTATTATAGATGTATCTGCAAAAGTTAAAACACACACAAATACATACATACACAAATAAATAAATACACAAATAAATAAAATAAATAATTAAATTAAATAAATATAAATAAATATACACATTCTCCATCCCCCTTTATAAATGATCCTCTATAAATGAGATACATATATTTGGTATCGCCGCATCCATAATGACTCCGTCTATTAACTCGTTACATTAACCCTTTGAGGACCAGGCCCAAAATGACCCAGTGGACCGTGCAAATTTTGATCTTTGCACTTTTGTTTTTTCTTCCTCCCCTTCTAAGAGCTCTAGCACTCAGTGAGCAGATCGCCGATCAGACCACACCGTTTTAACGATCGGGACCCCCACAGTCCCCCGCAAAAATAAAAGAATTATGCAAAAATGCAAAAGTGATAATTGGCCCAGAGATTTTCACAGGAGTACTTCTTTAACAGAAGCATGATCTGAGGGTAAGCCGTGTGGCTGCTTCATTACAGTGCCACGAAGATTCAAACACTTTCCCGGCATCATACTGATACATAGTGCCAGGCAGGGAAAGTGCCTACAGAGCTTCCCCATCCTTAGGATCCATGTTATACAGGGTGTGGGAATAAGCCTTTACTATCCTTATTACTATCTAATGTCCTGTCTGGCCTAACTGCAGGTATAATGGCTTGAACTGACAACATCCTAGATTCTTATTATAGATCCCTATGATGCAGTCAGTTCAGGTCATTGCATATGAAATTAGGTAGAGATTTGTAACCGGAATACAGACACATTTATTATTTATTATCAGTATTACTCTGCAGTACCTTGTAAAGCATGTTTATTTTTTATGTTGTTTTTATGATTTTGATAACTGTATTTTTTTCCACAACTTTACTGCAGTGTTCCTCAGCCTGTAGTCTAGCTGTTGCAACAGCTGGGGAGCATCGGCTGGAGAACGCTGTTTTACTGTATATACCAAACCATAGAGAGCTCTGCTCAACACACATACACATGAACAGACATGCCACACTCTGATCCACACATGTCATGCATGTAGACGAGGACATTTATGAAAGGTCCGGCTTGGGTGAACGCCAGGGAGAAGGCGCAGGTTCGCCTCTTCTCCCTGGCATATGCCTGTTCCCCCCCCCCCCAAGGTCAAGGTGGGGAGGAGGCGTGGCCTTCCCCACGCCTCATTTATCATGATTTACGCCTGCGAGCAGGTGTGAATCATGATCCTAATCTACACCTGCTTGATCATTAGTGATCAGGAGTGGTACCAGCAGGGCCGCCGATAGGGCAGTACAAGTGGTACTGCCGTATGGGGCCCGGACCCTAAGAGACACGGGGGGTGGGGCCCGGCGGGCCCGCCGGCCGCCGCCCCCCACCGCTACGCTAGGGGGGCCCGCACGGCCCCCCTTGCCACCTGTTTCTGAGCATCCTGAGAAGCTGCGGCCGCGCAGCTTCTCCGGATGCATTGATCGCTTTGATGTTCCGCCCGCACATTGAGCGGGCGGAACATTGAAGCGATCAGAATACAGGAGAAGGACCTGTCAGCGTCCTCCTCCTGTATTCTCTCCCATAGGCTGCCGGCACTTCATACCAGCAGCCTATGGGAGGCCGGGACGTGACCTCTCCGGCAGGCGTGATCATGTGACGTCATCACGCCTGCCGGAAGTCCCGTCCCTGCGGCTCGGAAGATGGAGCCAGAAGAGGAGGAGGAGAGCTGCTGCCTGCAGCCACAGCGCGGATTAGGTGAGTAGGATGTTTGTTTTTTTAGGGGCACCTCTGGGGGCATTATTAGTGTATGGGGGGCACCTCTGGGGGCAGTATTAGTATATGGGGGCACCTCGGGGGGCATTATTAGTGTATGGGGGCACCTCTGGGGGCATTATTAGTATATGGGGGCACCTCTGGGGGCATTATTAGTGTATGGGGGCACCTCTGGGGGCATTATTAGTATATGGGGGCACCTCTGGGGGCATTATTAGTATATGGGGGCACCTCTGGGGGCATTATTAGTATATGGGGGCACCTCTGGGGGCATTATTAGTGTATGGGGGCACCTCTGGGGGCATTAGTAGTGTATGGGGGCACCTCTGGGGGCATTATTAGTGTATGGGGGCACCTCTGGGGGCATTATTAGTGTATGGGGGCACCTCTGGGGGCATTATTAGTATATGGGGGCACCTCTGGGGGCATTATTAGTATATGGGGGCACCTCTGGGGGCATTATTAGTATATGGGGGCACCTCTGGGGGCATTATTAGTGTATGGGGGCACCTCTGGGGGCATTATTAGTATATGGGGGCACCTCTGGGGGCATTATTAGTGTATGGGGGCACCTCTGGGGGCATTATTAGTATATGGGGGCACCTCTGGGGGCATTATTAGTATATGGGGGCACCTCTGGGGGCATTATTAGTATATGGGTGCACCTCTGGGGGCATTATTAGTGTATGGGGGCACCTCTGGGGGCATTATTAGTATATGGGGGCACCTCTGGGGGCATTATTAGTGTATGGGGGCACCTCTGGGGGCATTATTAGTATATGGGGGCACCTCTGGGGGCAGTATTAGTATATGGGGGCACCTCTGGGGACGTTATTAGTATATGGGGGCACCTCTGGGGGCATTATTAGTGTATGGGGGCACCTCTGGGGGCATTAGTATATGGAGGCACCTCTGGGGGCATTATTAGTATATGGGGGCACCTCTGGGGGCATTATTAGTATATGGGGGCACCTCTGGGGGCATTATTAGTATATGGGGGCACCTCTGGGGGCATTATTAGTGTATGGGGGGCACCTCTGGGGGCATTATTAGTGTATGGGGGCATTAGTAGTGTATGGGGGCACCTCTGGGGGCATTAGTAGTGTATGGGGGCACCTCTGGGGGCATTATTAGCTCATGGGGGGAACCTCTGGGGGCATTATTAGTATATGGGGGTACCTCTGGGGGCATTATTAACTCATGGGGGCATCTCTGGGGGCATTATTAGTATATGGGAGCACCTCTGGGGGCATTATTAGTATATGGGGGCACCTCTGGGGGCATTATTAGTATATGGGGACACCTCTGGGGGCATTATTAGTATATGGGGGCACCTCTGGGGGCATTATTAGTATATGGGGACACCTCTGGGGGCATTATTAGTATATGGGGGCACCTCTGGGGCATTATTAGTTCATGGGGGCATCTCTGGGGGCATTATTAGTGCATGGGGGTACCTCTGGGGGCATTATTAGTTCATGGGGGCCACCTCTAGGGGCATTATTAGCTCATGGGGGCACCTCTAGGGGCATTATTAGCTCATGGGGGCACCTCTGGGGGCATTATTAGCTCATGGGGGCACCTCTGGGGGCATTATTAGTTCATGGGGGCACAGCAGGGAATCCTACATACAGGGGGCATCCCACACAGCGCAGTTACTATGGGAGCCTACAGGGGGGAGAAAGGAAAGGAAGTTGCTAGAAATGTGCGGAGCCTAAATTGTTTGTCTCGCAGGTTCTAAGGGGATGAAACGTATCTGGAAGGACTCATCATGGAGGTCTGGGCCGGATGTAGAGGAAAAGGGAAAGTGACGCCTCAGATCAAAGAAGACATCACCTGTGAGTCACTGTATGACACTTTTCTTATTTTGTAGAACATCATTTAGTAGGGGCGCCCCGAGGTGACAGCTACTACATTATCTGTACTCAGAGATATCACTGTGTTATCTGTGCTGTTACATAGGACTGCAGGTGACTACTACATTATCTGTACTCAGAGATATCACTGTGTTATCTGTGCTGTTACATAGGACTGCAGGTGACTACTACATTATCTGTACTCAGAGATATCGCTGTGTTATCTGTGGTGTTACATAGGACTGCAGGTGACAGCTACTACATTATCTGTACTCAGAGATATCACTGTGTTATCTGTGGTGTTACATAGGACTGCAGGTGACATCTACATTATCTGTACTCAGAGGGATATCACTGTGTTATCTGTGCTGTTACATAGGACTGCAGGTGACATCTACTACATGATCTATACTCTGAGATATCACTGTGTTATCTGTGCTGTTACATAGGACTGCAGGTGAAATCTACTACATTATCTGTACTCAGAGATACCACTGTGTTATGTGCTGTTACATAGGACTGCAGGTGATATCAGGTGATTTCTCCAGGTTGCAGAAGTTCAAACTTCATCGTGCCCTGGTGTGCTGGTGTCTGTATGTCTGTATACATGTGTGCTGGTGTCTGTATACATGTGTGCTGGTGTCTGTATACATGTGTGCTGGTGTCTGTGTGTGAGATCAATTCTAGAGAACTGGCTCATATACCCCATTTTCCCCAGTGGCTTAAAATGTAACCTCTGTTATACAGTTATAAAATTGTAGAACCTAAAGGCGAACAAGATGCAATTCAAAGAGACACTTACTTGTATAGCTGTCTCTTGTGCTCTGTATGCAGAGCATTATATTCACCCTTGCAACGTACAATTTATAGCGTGTCTACAAGCCCAGCGGGGCTCATTATGATGGAGACTAAAACTTATACAAGAGTGGGGTAGGGGTTCCCCTGTATTCAGAATGCTGTTGAGTGCTAGGCAATGCCCCGTCTGGGATTATTGAATTACGAGGGTCTATGCAGAGCAGGATAAAGACACCTCTGCTGCACAAACAGGATCTCCTAGAAAGCGTTCTCACCGCCATGTATTCGCTATCACTGGCTTGGGTGAGCTAAACTAGTCTGCCTAGGGGGGGGGGTGATTTGTATATGCTCACTAACATGGAACAGCCTCATTATATTAGCCTTATCAACATATTCTATGTTAGTGAGCATACCGGGGGGGGGGGGGGGGGGATATTGGTGAACATATACAAATCAAACAGCCCCCCCAGACCCTCGAAATTCAATAACCCCAAACGGGGCATTGCCTAGTACTCAACAGCATTCTGAATACAGGGGAACCCCTACCCCACTCTTGTATAAGTTTTAGTCTCCATCATAATGAGCCCCGCTGGGCTTGTAGACACTCTATAAATTGTACGTTGCAAGGGTGAATATAATGCTCTGCATACAGAGCACAAGAGGCAGCTATACAAGTAAGTGTCTATTTGAATTGCACCTTGTTCACATTTAGTTTCTACAATTTTATAACTGTATAACAGAGGTTACATTTTAAGCCACTGGGGAAAATGGGGTATATGAGCCAGTTCTCTAGAATTGATCTGAACCAAATTATACCTCCCAGCAAGGCGTGGGTCGAACACACAATTTTTTTTTTTTTATTAATGTGGGGGGCCCAGACACTTTGGTTGTATGGGGCCCCGAAATTCCTGATGGCGGCCCTGGGTACCAGCTATGGACACCCCTGGATACACTGGCTCAGCAGCTCTGCACGCTAGGAGTTGTAGTTGCTGCAGCTAATTGGAGTAGTGTGTATTGTACATTGTGCAGTATTGAGGACACACTCCAGTTCTTATTTTTTTTTTTATAACTGTAATTTTTATTAAAGATTTTGACATTTTACTGTAAAACACATAAGCACACACATGGTAAGGCTTTTACCTCAGCCCAGAAAGGTAGTGCCGGTACAAAGCAGTTGTAACAATAAACTGTAACAATTGGAAGATATGTAGTTTCTGCAAAAGTCATAGAAATACCAGGGCCGAAACATGGCTGGAAGATCCTAAATCAGTATTAGCCAACAACGGGCGGGTTCAACATGGTAATCCGCTCCAGAATAAAGTACATCAACAATACACAATGATAAAACACAAGACAGGGGATACATATGAGGGAAGGGATAAGGGTTGAAGTAGACTATTAGGGTTGTCCATCGGCATTCGTAAGAGAGGTGAAGTGAGAGTCCCATGGGGCCCAAACTGAGTCAAACATTTCTATCTTATTATTTAGAGAAGCAGTCAGTTTTTCCAGGGATCGCAGTTCCTGCATTCTGGCAATAAGACAGTTCATAGAGGGGGGCGAGACCTGTTTCCATCCTCTCGCAACCAGAGATTTAGCAGCAGTCAAAATAGTTAGTAATAATTTGGACTGTTTCTTCCGTAAAGTTTTGGGGAAGAGATTAAGCAAACACACAGCAGGGTCTTTGTGAATCTCTATGTGGAAGATTGTGGTGGCCATACTGCAGACTTCCCTCTAGAACTGCTCAATAAGAGGACATTCCCAGAAGATATGGAAAAGTGACCCAATTGCACCAAGGCATCTCCAGCATATCGGGGAGATAGAAGCATTCAACCTATTGAGCAGTTCTGGTGTATGGTACCAGAACATCATCAATTTATATTGTGATTCTTTATATGTGGTACATATAGGAGATTTTGCTGCCCTTTCCCAGATTACACTTCAACATTCTGGTTGAAGCTCCTACCCAACAATGTTTCCCAATGGGACATATATGCATGGCCAACCTGGGAATCGCCCACAGGGGAATTGAGGATACTATAAATATCCGAAATTAATCCAGCAGTGGAGGTGTTACACCTCACCAGTTGCTCAAAAGCCGAGGGTTTGGTCACTGTGAGGGTTCCCAGGCGAGACACCATAAAGTGTTGTATCTGCAAATAAGTGAACCCCTCTGAAGACGGTAAATCCGCACTGTCCACAAGTCTGTCAAATGGAAGGAGAGTGCGAGTAAGTGGGTCCACAATGTCAGCGAATTGGAAAAGCTTTTTCGAACCCCACAACTTAGCAGGTTGGGACTGTAAACCTGGTTGAAAGTTAGGGAAAAGAACACACTCCAGTTCTTAAACAGTTAATGCTTTTACTGAAAGGACTTGGTAAACATTACAACTTACACAGTAGTGTGAACAGTATGGTAGATAGTAGACTGGCTGTCCAAGGTTGATCTGTAATTAGAGCTTAAGCTTGGTGTAGGGTGGTCACTTGAGGAAAGGGGATTATTTAGATTCAAAGGTGCTCTACAAGAGGGACTCTGACCACTTTGAGGGTGGCGATAGAAAAGTACCTGCTTCCACAGGGTTGGACGTTCGCCTTGGCTGTCTTGTGGGCACTAAGTGACACATGATCAGGGATGCAGGCCCCAAACCTGGGTGAGCTATCGGGCGACCCTCTAGGAAGACTAGCGACTTGCAGTGATTTGAGTCTCCGCTTGAATAGTGCACTTAGCTAACTGCTGTCTTGACTCAACTTGACTGTAGACTATAGACAAAACCTCCTCCTTTACTCCTCCGATGGACTGGCCACTCAGCTAGTCAGTGACTGTGGTGGTATGCCACACCAGTGACTGATTGGCTGAGCAGGCTGTTCATCAGCTGGGATCTCCTCCCTCCCTTGCTGCACCCAACCCCCCGCCCCGCCCGCTTGCCCATCAGGGGTGGGTGAACACCACAAGAAGGAGTAATTTGTGCAAAGGAGCATGGACATGTATGATGTAATAAGCTACTCTGACATAGGGCATCATATTTAGTCTACAGATATGCTTTACCTTTCTCTGTTAACAGGATATATGTATTTCTGTATCAGTTGATAGTGGGTTTGTGGGTTTCTTTTTCTATTCTATTTTCTATAATATTCACTCAGTGATATTACTTCACCTAAAACTTGCTTTGACACTTGATTCCATCCCATTGACTGAGCTGCAATATTTCATCTACTACATACCCAGGCTAACTGGCGTTTGTTTGCTGTGCCTGCACAAGACACAATGAATCATGCGGCCAGGTAACACAAGCAATTGCTGGATTATTTGTGCAGCCACTCAGATTTATCAATATTGGCTGCACAACAATCAACTTGTTTAAAACAGCCTTTAGTTTTATTTTGCATGCTAAACTATACTTCCTTTAACACTATGTCCATATAATTGCTATGGTTCTTTGTTTTTGTATGACCTTTTGTTACATAATGAAAGAATATGAAACAGAAAATCTGCTGAAAACCCCCTTTAAGATCTGTTAATATTGCTACTTCTATACTATTTGCAGCGTATATATGTTGTATGTGCCTGTATCGGAAATCCACCTGATGCCTACATCAAATGTATTCAAATCTGTTTATGCCTTCAGTTTAGGTTCAGTTTTGAGCATTCACCACAGGTGCTGTAGGACTTTATAGCAAGAATAAAGGGCAAAATGGTGAATACTACGACATAACTTGAAAGACCTCATTATACGTTAATAGGGTCTGTCATGACGCAGATAGCAACACAGTCCGAGCTAGACACATTAACATCATAAACCTCTCCTTGTCCCCATAGTGTGCTGCAATGTATTAGTCTAGGTAACATTTGTCAGCGTATAGTATTTAGCCGACTGAAGATTTACATTATTCTCTGTTTAGCTACAACAGGATTAGGTCAGGATTGTTTTTTTAGCTTCTGCATGTAAAGAAGAATGCCCTCTTTCACCAACAGAAAGCAGAAATCTTGAAAGCATAAATAAGATACATGACCAGGATTTACATGTTCAGCATTAATGGCATTCATTCTGTTCCCAAGCTTAGGCACAATCCCTTTCACTGCAGTATGTGTACAATAGGTGAAAATGGCATATATTATGATAAATATATGGAAACTGTGCATATGAGATGATAGATGTTTAGGCTATCTTGGTAGAAGTTGTTGTTGTTATTATTATTATTATTATTATTATTATTATTATTATTAATTTAATTAATTAATTAATTTATTTATTTTTAAAGTGCCCTTAATTCCTGAGCACTATACAAGTGATAGGGGGTAACAAATAAGAACATTACAAGATCAAAACATATTTAAGGCAAATGGCGACTGGTACATGGGGAAAGAGGAGGCTGCCAGCGTGAGCTTACAATCTCTAAACGTTATACATATATATATATATATATATATATATATATATATATATATATATATAGTATATAATATATATACGTTCCTTTTCTTATGTCACCTCTTGGTATACATGTTACAGATGTTGCTGTATCATTGGTGAAGTTTACACCGGATTCTTATTTTCTTATTAAACCCAACATTGTGTGATTACCACGTCTGCAGGACTTCAGATGTCACGTGTCACTGCAGTTATGTTTGTTCTTTTCTTTCTTATACCAGATATTCTAGCAATATCCAAGTATTCATTTCTGTGTTTGTGAGCTCATTGTGTTTTGTTTAACCTTCTATAACCTTGATGAATGTGTATAATAATTCCGCCATCATACATAACAGCATTCTCAGCATGCTTTGTAAATAAAGAAAACATTTCAATGGTCTGTCCCGCTATTCATTCGAGCTCCACCCACTCATGTCACATGACATGAAAGGAACACATTCCAAAGTATATATATATCTTTCTATAACAATATGTGTTTTTCCTTTTTCATGTCAATCCGCCTACCCAAATCTAAGCACATGTAAGATACCTAGAAATAAACTCCTGGCCCACCATACAGGAGCTGACGCAGATTTGGGGAGTTCAGTACACGTCACTGTGCTCAGTCCTATTCATGTAGTAATGAAATCTTCTATTTGTAGTTATCATGTTGCGGGCATGCTGAGGGTTTAGATTTACGGCAGCTGGAACACCACAGGTTGCAGACTACTGCTGTGAACCAAGCATGTGAACACACTATATGGGTGGCTATATAATGCAGAAGTGACTGTTCTGTGACTGTTCTGTGCCCCATTACTCTTTGTATTGGCATGTTCCTGTAGGGCGTTGTTCTGTTATTCCTGGTGGCACTCCAAGAGGAGCTAGAGTATAAAGGCTGGTGACCACCCTTTTTTATCCAACTTCTATTCAAAAGGGCATAACAGTACAAATACTAGTGCCAGGGACGGGTTGTACAAGGTAGGGAACAGGACACGACAGTGAGCCCTTAAAGAGAACCAATCACGGGCAAATGTTGTTTTTTTTTTTATTGCTCCATTTAATAACATTTAATTTTTAATACATTTTTGTAAATATAATTAATCAATTTTTTTGCCGGGTTTTTAATATATTTGCATTTCCGTTCACTGTCGCGCGCCGGCTCTTTTCAAAAGAGCCGGCGCGCGACAGGAAACTCCCGGCATGCCGAGCGGCGGGAAGGGCTCCCATGAGCCTTTGCCCGCGGCTCTGTAAATACACAGTGATCCCGCGCTATACAGTGCGAGATCACTGTGTATGAATGTCCTAACTGACAGTTTAGTTTATCTCTGAAGATACAGACTGCCTTTGCAGTCTGTATCTTATATTTTACCTAATCCATCCTAGCGGCGCAGTAAGGCCGAGCGCGGCCATCTTGATTATGTCCCTTGCGTTCCAATGGTGCGTTCCACCGTCGGACCGCAAGTGACGTCATCAAGATGGGGCCCGGCTTTACTGCACCGCTACAGAGGACTGGGTAAAGTATAAGATACAGACTGCAAAAGCAGTCTGTATCTTCAGGAATACACTTTATGAAGATACAGACTGCCTTTGCAGTCTGTATCTTATACTTTACCCAGTCCTCTGTAGCGGTGCTGTAAAGCCGGGCGCCATGTTGATGACGTCACTTGCGGTCCGACGGTGGAACGCACCATTGGAACGCAAGGGACATAATCAAGATGGCCGCGCCCGGCCTTACTGCGCCGCTAGGATGGATTAGGTAAATTAGAAAGATACAGACTGTAAAGACAGTCTGTATCTTCAGAGATAGACTTAGGGAGAGAGGAACTTTTACAACAGGGACAGTTAAATTTAGGTGATTGGTCCTCTTTAAGCTGAAACCACCCCTACCTACTTACCTCAAGACAGTCCTAAACAACTGCGGGCAACCATGGTGACAGTCCCTATACTACACACATCTGGGTCGGTAACAGCGAGCAGCAAAAGTACAAAGCGTGAGAGAGAGTAATTGTCAGAGACAGGCAATAAGGTCAGGGCAGGCGGCAAAACAAGACAGGCGAGAAGGACAGGCAAGGGTCAAAAACAGGAGAAAAGGGCACAGTAGGATACGCTTAGCTCAGGATACACTAATAGCCAGTGACTTGCTGCTGGCCATGCTGAGTATATATATATGAGGACCAGGAGCCCGGTCCAGATCCCCATTAGAAAGGCGCTCAGATCCACAAAGCCCTTCACTGGCAAAGGCATCTGTCAGTCAAGGAAACACCACACTGCTCAGCTGCAGGAATCAGGCTAGGAGAGAGCAGAGTAATGGTGCGTTTACACGTAATGATTATCGGGCGAATTTGCGCAATAACGATCGCAAATCGAACGATAATCGTAAGTGTAAACGCAGAGAACGATTAAACGACAAACGAGCAATCGTCCGTTTTGATCTTTCAACATGTCATCAAATCGTCGTTCGTCATTCGCAAAAAATTCGCCGATCGTTCCGTGTAAACAGATGAGAGCGGCGGGGGTGGCGATCGAGCCGGCGCAGGGGGCTGCGGATGAGCGGGAGGCCGGGCTGCGAGCGGGGGGCCGGGCTGCGGGCGCGATCGCAAAACGATTTTTCCGTACTATATATTGTACCGTCTAAACGCTGAAAAAAAACGTTACTCCGACATCGTTAATCGTACGATCGGGCCAATTATCGCTTTGTGTAAACGCACCATTACCCTATCATTGCCAGAGGCTGAGAGGCAAAGTGGGTGGGGCTGAACAGATGAAACAGAGCCCTGTTCACACCAGTGACCTGACGAGTGCAAAGGCACATTCCTGACAACTAGTCTTACCAATATACAGCACCATATACAATATACACCATATACAGCACTTTAAACATATGCATTTGAGATAAAGTTAGTATAAAGTGACCATACTTTTCCTTTGATAATATATACTGTACAAGTGATAATGATGCAAAAGTTATTTTAATAAATCTAGTAATTTAGAAAACCAGTATATGAAAGTGAATACCAGTAAGTATGAATAGCTATAGAGAGATAACTAATAATAATATTAGAGCTATATCCTCCCCATTCCTAGCAGATCTCGCCTCATTCCATCTACTTATTTAGGAATTACACTTCAGCTATCTGAACTCATTCTCTTCCTCTATTCAGTAAAAATTGCCCAGCTGCTATGGCAACCAGAATATGACCAGTCCACAAGCGCCTGCCATACTATGGGCTGTGCTTGTCCTCGAAAGAAGTCGTACGGTGACAAGTCACATCTAAATATAAACTATTAGCATAGGCCAAAGATGACTATCTGACAACAGCTGTATTTCTACAATAGAGGCCAGATGAATATAGTATATAACCTAGTTTTTATTAGTGACTATACCACTCCATCATTTTACCTTGAGCAATACAATATACCTACCTACAGAACCCCCGCTACAGCCCATAATATAGATATAGAATGTAAGTGTTCATCCATATAGTTAGTGTTGCAGACTGCCCATCTGAATTTGTTGAAAAAAAATTCTCATTGGGCTTTAGTACCAGGAAAGTAGATGACCTTAGCAAATGTAACCCACATACTATGAAATGATAGCATTTGGTACAGCCTTTGTAAATCAGCGGCATGACAATTTCTTTTGTAGAAAGAATAGGGGTTTGTTGCATATTTTTCCATTGATCCATTGGGGAGATGACAGTACGCAATCGAGTGCTCGTGTTTCCGATTATGTTGTAGATTACCTGCCAAATCCTAGCAAAATCCACAGGAGAAAAACATTGTACAGTGTTCTAAAAATGTAATATTATAACAGTAGAGTCCAGTAGCTAGGTTTCCCTGGTCCTCCTGATGTTCTAAGCTTACTGGCCCCTCCCGATGATTTGTCATGCCAGCGTGAGATTCTGCAACCAGTCACAGGCTTTAGCAGTCACTTGTGCTGATACATCATTGCTGAAGTCAGAAGTACACTGACTAAAACCCTCAACATGTGGGCAGCAGAAGGTGGATATACTCAGTGATGTGCACACTAGGGTGGAGTGAAAGTTCTATACGCCTTACTGCATCCAACTCTAACAAGTGTGCACAAAGTTACAGCACAGAAAAGTTTCAGTGCCTACTGCAGCTGCATCACTGTCTGGAGAAGACAGGACATGGAGGCAATGGGGCTGATTTACTAAAGTGTTTCCAGCAGCAATTTATCGGGTTTTTGTCCATGTTTAGTGTACCAACACATTTACTAAAGGCATGTTACACAATTTGTCCAAAAACCCATCCAAGGTTTTATATCTTTAACAAAATGACTGAATGTTACAGAACTTTACCCCTGTGGAATAAGGTCTAGATTTGCAATTATGTATTAGAAACCCAGCCTGTGTGAATGTAGCCTGGTTGTAATGTCCAGGTTTAGTCATAGTAGCCCTCAATCTTTTTTACTTTTAACTAAGGGTCCATTTACACAGAAAGATTATCTGACAGATTATCTGTAAAAGATTTGAAGCCAAAGCCAGGAATGGACTTGAAAAGAGGAGAAATCTCAGGCTTTCCTTTATGACCTGATCTTTCTTTATAGTCTGTTTCTGGCAGATAATCTTTCAGATAATCATTCTGTGTAAATGGACCCTTAAGCTCCCCATGCTCCCCATTGGATTTTCATTGTTAGTAAATCGGGGGGAGGGGGAGAGCATGCTTTTTTTCCCTGTATACGCAGCGTATTTCCTGCTGCGATACGCAGCAGATCTGTAGCAGATTAGATCTAAATAACTGAACAGAGCATCAAATCTGAACCATCAAATCTGCTTACATTTCTGCTGCGTATACGGTGTGTGTGTTTGTACCCTAACACTACTTTTCGATGTTTTACCCAATTTTTTACTTATATAACAAACTACTACAAGTACTTCTCAATAATTTAGAATATTATCAAAAATAGTTTTTTTTTCTTTCATTAATTCAATTCAAAAAGTAAAACCACTATATTATATATAGTCATTACAAACAGAGTGACTTTTTTTTATAGTGTTTATTTCTGTTAATGTTGATAATTATGGCTTACAGTCAAGGAAAACTCAACATTCACTATCTCAGAAAATTAGGATATTATATAAGACCAACTATAAATTTTTTTAACACAGAAATGTTGGCCAGATGAACAGTAAATGCACTCAATACTTGGTGGGGGCTCCTTTTGCATGAATGACGGCATCAATGCTTTGATAGAGACCTTCAGCTTGTCAGCATTGTTGGGTCTGGTGTCTCTCATCTTCCTCTTTACAATACCCCATAGATTCTCTATGGGGTTAAGGTCAGGTAAGTTTGCTGGGCAATCAAGTACTGTGATACTGTGGTTATTAAACCAAGTATTGGTACCTTTGGCAGTGTGGACAGGTGCCAAGTCCTGCTGGAAAAAAAAATTCCATCTCCATAAGGCTTGTCGGCAGTGGGAAGCATGAAGTGCTCTAATATTTCCTGGTAGAACGCTGTGCTGCCTTTTTCTTGATAAAACACAGTGGACCTACCCCAGCAGATGACTTGGCTCCCAAAACGAATACTGATTGTGGAAACTTCACACTAGACCTCAAGCAGCTTGGATTGTGCCTTTCCACTCTTCCTCTAGACGGCTCTGGCTTTTATTGGTCAGGAGTGGCTTGACACATTGAATGCGACACTTATAGCCTATGTCCTGGATATGTTTGTGTGGGGTGGCTCTTGAAGTACTGACGACAATGAATTTTCTGAGAAAAAGAATTTTTGGTTTTCCTTGGCTGTAAGCCATAATCATCAACATTAAAGCTGGGGTCACACTGGGCTTTTGCAGTCTGTGTAACGGATCCGTCAACCACGTGGGTGGGTGTTGCTGATTGGTCATGGGGTATGGAAACTTGGCCTAATAAACCCCTGGTCTGCCACCCCATTGCCTGTTAGGCTCTGCCTGAGACTGGATTTAATAGGATGTTTGTCTGTGTAATACTAGCAGAAATTATTATATAGAGATCAATTGACTGCATGGTCATGTCTATTACATTTTAATAAAATGTTAGTCTGTCTTCCTCACAATCTGGCAGGTGGATCAATAAGGGTGTTTTGAGAATTGCCAATGTTACTGACTGCTGGTTGATTTTTCCAGTACTATTCATAATCTGCTAAAAACGCTGTCAGTGCTCCTAGACTTAGCCAGAAACAAAGTAGGATGGTTAATGGTGAATGGCAGATTTAGAAGCCTCGGCCATAGTACAGCGAAGTAACAGGTGAAAGTGAATGTGTTGGGCCACCATTTTGGATGTGACTTATGGTTGGAGTCTATGAGGGAAGCAGAGCATCTAGAAAGGTACCACAGGTCTTACAGCTTGACTTTGGCACATGATGCACTGTGTAATGTAACTGTATCTTTATAGAGAAGCAGCTGTTAATGTGGCAACTAAAATGGCAACCATGTTGATTGTCACTTAGTATTCCCAAAATAGCTATTTTTATAACCCATTTTAGTTGCATTTGAGTGTTTCATACCTGCTCCATGTGGTAATTAAGGCAAAGACAACACCGTCCAGGTCTGATACAAGTGGTAATTATTCCCGGAGTTACACCCAGGCAAGTTTCCATCTAGAAAATTACAGACGACTGGAGTGTGTGTCATTTTTCCATTGCATCACTTTCCTTAGACCGTTAAAAGTCTAGCGTCTTTCCAGGGATATCAGGACATTCTTTCATGCACTGGTCCAACATGTGCTCAGTGTTCACCAGCCACCTTGAGATGGACGGTAAGTGTAACAGAGTTATGGTATGCAGGCCACAGGGATGATATTTCAGCTCCTTTTTTACTTGTTTTTTTTTTTCCCTTACATTTTTACTGTAGGCACTGTCCCCTTAGAACAATTTCAGTCATTTTCCTCAGGCTATTGTACATTTTGCTGAGGAATTAAATAGTTAAGTTTGCTTCTTAGAAGGCTGGGTGACAGCAACATTGGTTATCCATCTTTTCTGAACTCCTGAATGGTAAATCTGCTTAACACAGTGATGCACTCTAGTGTCATGATCACTGCATTGCCTCGGCAGATTTACAGGTGAAAATCCCTGGAGGTGTAATAAACCTGAACCAAATATCATTTTGTTGACTTTTTTTCTCTTCCCTGCATCCAGCATCAGTCCCAATGTTGTCTTCATGTGTAAAGTTTGTAATAAGCCATTCAGAAATAGCAGATCAGTGATAGCCACTAGTGGTAATTCTTACTAAGCCTGAATGGGAATGGTTGCTTCCTTATCTCCTATTGTTCTAGTACAAGCCAGTTTTGACTATAGTTTTGGCGTCCTATCCATGAACCAGAAAGACGGTTATGAACACTCAGACATCAGTTTAGAAAGAGTGTCTTTCATCTTTCCAAAAACAGTGCCACCTGGGTCATAGGCGGTATTTGGTATTGCAGTCTACCCTGATGTATTTGAATGTAACAGTTGAAGATTCACTTTATGCTCATCCTTCTTTTACAAGATGATACTGTTCCTCAATGACCTTATGATGTGGATACCCTCTTGTTTGCTCTTTTAATGCAATGCCTTCCCCCACTGCATCTCCTGTAAGAGATTCCTGTAAGCCTATACCTTCCCAGTGCTTTTCTCTTCTGACTTGCTGCTCCGAGATCAATAAATGTTTTACCCCATTAAACACATCAGTAACTTGTTACCTTGATGGACACAAATAGTCACTTTCAAACCTTTGGGGACATTAAACCTTCTCCCTCTTAACCCTCATAACCATTCAGAAGGGCATTGTACCAAAGGACTTCTCTGTGCGAACACCATTTGCATATTTTTCTGTGCCCTGTGTGTTTTCTAATTTTAATGTAATATTGGCTAACGAATTACAAGGACGTCTTAGGTTACAGCCCCAGAGAGTGTATTTGCTATGTATTTTTATCATAAAGAATCTGCACCATTTATAGTATCAGTAAAGCGGGTGAGATTTGCATCAAACCATAGCAGAAAATATGTTGCAAATCCACACCAATAATTGGTGTGGGTTATCTGCTGTACCTTTTGATGTGGAAATGTGTTTTGTTTTTTTAAGCATTTTTACCCATTTCAAGTATTTTTCAGGCAATTCTTATTAAATACTAAGGTTTCTGAGGCTGGAAACCCACAGCGTTTTTTTTGGGAAATCTGCCACTGCAGTGTTTGTGCCAAAACCAGAAGTGGATTCAAAGGGGATGGAAAATATAAAGAGAGGACTTGAACATCTCTATTCTGTTGGATCCTCTTCTGGTTCTGGCACAAAAACACAGCTTGTCTGTGCATTATACACAGTGCATTCATTTCATTGGGGGCTGTGTAATGCTTCATTTCCCCTCTGGTGGCACTGCAGGGACATTGAATACTTGCTGTAGAGTTCCCTGTAGAATTCTTGTAGACCATGGGTCTCCAAACTGTGGCCCTCCAGCTGTTGCAAAACTACATTTCCCATCATGCCTGGACAGCCAAATCCAAAGCTTAAGCTGCCCAGGCATGATGGGAGTTGTAGTTTCACAACATCTGAAGGGCCGCAGTTTGGAGACCCATGTTGTAGACTATTAAAAAGTTTAGAATGATGATATCATAGAATGCTAAAGCACTGAATTGTCCTGTCTTTTTATTTATATGGGAATTAACATAGACATGTGGTCTGCAGTGACCAGAAAGCAACATTGCTCAGTGAGGAGAAAAGATCTCCCATCTAAGGAACATCTATTAAATAACAATCTTGTCTTAGATAAAGCACAGAAAGAAAATTACATATTCTTGACTGAGCCAAGGTCTTAGAAGCTGTCATCTCCAGAGAGACCAATGACCTGGTTAGAATGGAAATATTGAAGATGCTATTTAGTGAACACAGGGGTAGATGACTCTTTCTTCTGGGTGAGAATGCGTGCATTTCCACTAAGCACTCACAATGAAACTATTGTAAGTCTGCAAGACCTCAGGTCCCTTTCCATATCATCGCTTTCCACAGTATGTAAACCACATTCACACACATGGTAGTATAATATGTGGCAGATTTCATTGTGAGAAAATTTGTCCAGAAAATCTTGTGTTTAGTTGATAAAATGTAAATTTTGGTTGATAAAATGAAAAACACAATTACAAAACCTTGTTGCATAAAGTTCAGAAATACACTGTATGTGAAACAAGAATCTGTGGAATTTTAGGATGGATATGAAGACTGAAAATACCCCAATCATGGACAAATGTGTGTTTATCTGAAAGCAGTCTCTCCTGATCGTCCCATATACATGCATACTCAATAGTTGAGTTGAGCATGCATATAGTCAGTATGGGGAGAGGGGAGTAAAATGCTGTAAGACTCCTCAGAAACAAATAGATCAAGCACTTTACATTCCAAATGCCTGATCATGAGAACCCCATAGACATTGCAAAGCCATTCTTGCTTAATTCAGCAGATTCAGCTGACACTGTAGAGCCATCCTTTAGCTGGGTCTTGGATTATTCTTGGGGACAATATTACTATATTTTCATAAAACAGGATATGGCTGCAATGGGGAGTAGGTGACATTGCATTTCCCCTGCAGCATTGGACGTCTTGCCATCACTTCATGATAGGGGCGTCACCATAAGAAAGGGGTTTATCCTTACCTGACATCACTTTCATGGTGCCTCTTTTATTGAATAGATGGGCTTTCTTGTTGTCCTTTTTTTAATAGGTCTGACATCTACCAAGTTTTGAAACAATATCATGAAAGTTGCAGTGTGCAAGTGATAGACTTCCAGGATTAGGGAATAAACTGCTACGCTGTGGGTTCCTTTATACTTACCATAGACAATTACTTCCATATTCAAGCCTGGGGCACTAATCTGAATAGCTTGTTGAAATAATACGTGACATTCTGTAAGTGAAGGACATCTTTGTGAAGACAGTCACTACTAAACGTCTCTTGAGATTGAGGACAATAGGTAACCGTACATAGCTGTGTTACATCAGTTGTGTAACTATGATAAGAAATTTACCATAGGGACATAAGCGGTGTGGGCACAAAGCAAGATACAGTGTGAATAACCTTGTCCAGAAAGAGAATCTCAAGTAAAAATATCCTTATGTAATGTTTGCTCTTTCCTTGTGGTGAACACTTGAGGGTATAGGATGCTAGTAGAGATCCTCAATCAACCTTTGAAAGTTCTTGAACATAGTTTGTTTCTGCAGCAAGGAGATGTAGCAGAGCTGAAGTGACCTATGGGGCTGCACTGTTTTTGTATGCTGCCTGTTAGGTTATAAAGTCCTATGTAAAAGCTTATCTGCGCAGCGTACACAACAGCCTGCAATGTCTGATAAGGGGTCAGTAGACAGCTATCAGCTGTTCAACACATGTAGATAGTCACTGTCAGGGCATGTTAGGAGTTAAAAAGCCACAGATTGCAATCTTCTGGTATACAGCATTAGCTACATGTATATGGTTGGAGAGCTATATAGTTTGGTGTAATCCCCTTATTACAGCTGAATGTATTTTAACAACCTTTTCTTTCTCACTTTCAGATTGTCGTGCTTTGTTGCCCCCCATGGCGTACACTTACAGCTCCTCGTCTGCTGCTCCGGTGGGATCCCAGTACTGCGTGTGCAGAGTAGAACTTTCTGTCTCCTGTCAGAACCTTCTCGATCGGGATGTAGCCTCCAAATCTGACCCCTTTTGTGTCTTACTTTTGGAAGTAAATGAAAAATGGACTGAGGTACTGTAATGTCCAGCTATCTAGCATTGTTATTGTATTGATTATGGTTCATTCAGTGGCTTCAGTTCTGAGAAATGACTTTATATGAGAGGGATTAAGTGGCAATAACCAGCGTTTTAATGCACCTGAGGATTGGAAGGTGACCTTACCATTCACTTGCTTCAGTCTCACAGCTCTCTGCATAGATGTTCTGTTTATGCTGTTTGGCATAATGAACTTGTATTAAAGGGAACCTGTCACCATGAAAATGCAGTCCAGTCTGCCACCATCATGCTATAGACAGAGAGAAGCTGAGGAGATAAAAGGGGTTATCCAGCGCTACAAAAACATGGCCACTTTCTTCTAGAGACAGCCCCACTCTGGTCTTTAGATTGGGCAGGGTTTGCTGCTCAGTTCCATTGAAGTGAATGGAGCTTAATTGCAAACCGCACCTGAACTGGAGACAAGAGTCGTGTTGTCGCTGAAAGAAAGCGGCCATGTTTTTGTAGCACTGGAAAACCCCTTTAAAGTTCTGGGTTTAGGAGTCTAGTGGGAGGTCATAATCAGTGGCTACAGCTATCCTTCTATACATATGCATTAAAAGAGAAGTCAGGCTAAAATGTTTATTAAAGCATTGCATTGCCCCCGAAAAGTTATACAAATCTACAATATACACCTATTACTGGAAATGGGGGGATACTGAGGGACACAGGAGGGACACTGAGCATCCCACTGCCATCATCCTCTCCAGCAACCACAGCCCGCACAGCTCTGGAAGTCGGGTCGTGACATCACCATTTTATCCAGGAAGTGAAGCCTTGATGCAGTAGTAAGTGCAGGGAAAAAAAGCACTTTATAAGCATTTCCCGTAATAAGTGTATATTGGTGATTTGTCTAACTTTTGGGGGGCAATACAATACTTTAATACATTTTTTTGCCAGACTTAGATTGAGCAAGGCCTCCGACTGGACTCCTAAGCCCATAATGAGCAAAAAATTCAATCAATAATTCGCAAGTTAGATGATTGTCTTACAAAAGATTATGGGGGGGGAGGCTTATTAAGACTGCGCCTAGCATACTTCTGGGAAAAGTGGCAGATTTTTACCTGACATACCCTGTGCTTGGGGGTAAGGCAATGAGGGGTGGAGGCATGTCCTTTGATGGAGGCATGCCATTGATGGTGGTCTAAAATCTGGACAAGGGAGATACTGTAGAGCTTGTTAAATTAGAGATGCATTACTTGAGGATCCATAGGCCACTGGCCATTAAAAAAAATAGTGGCCCTCTTATGAGTAAATATGACGATTTAGTATGTTGTCTGAATAATTATACTTTAGGACTTTGCAGAGAATTTAGAAACCTTTATTTGAAGAACAATGCACTGTATCAGGGTACTGTCTTGCTTGGAAAAAGACATTGGGTGGTCTGTACAGTGAATAGCTAGTCTAGTCTACATACTGTGAAATTGTTCTGTACACAGGGGACTATGGCAGCAATGTGGAAAACAGATCTGATTTGTAGTTGTGATTTGGTGGAGTATAGGTACACTACATTGTAGCTGGTTCTGTGAATATCCACAGGGATTGTTTCGTTACATGTTGATGATTTGCTATCTATGTTGAATACAGATTTGTTCATGCACAACACAGATCTGTTTTTTAGGGGGGTTGTGTCCACTGAATAAAATCTTTTTTTATGACATGGCCTGTCTTGTTCTTAGTGCAGTCTTTACAACCATGCATTGCCTTTCTTGTCGTCTTTCAATCTAAATGTTTAAATATAGTCACAGAGACGTCCGCAAATCCTGCTAATCCTAGTCTGCCAGATGTTTGGATTCTTACACAATAAGCATTCCAGAGATACAAGATTACCAGCTGCAAAAAAGAACTATCCTGGATAACCAATGTTCTCATATAGGGTCACTGTTCCCATGAATGACAAATGGCCAGTTCCTACAGAATTAGCATTTTCATGCAGCTTTATGAAGGTGAAGTTTATTCTAAAGCTTTAGGCCACGTTCATACATCTCTCTTTAGTTATCCAACAGGGACATACTAAAAAAAAGTAAAGGAATGAACAAAAATAATGAACATTATATCTAATGGAAAAAAATTTAAAAACAAGGTTTAAAAATTCCTATATTTGGTAAAGCAACAATGAACAAGGTTTATGTGAATGTGATGGCTAAATAAAAACAAATTCTTTACAATTAGATGGGTACTTATAGTAATTCCTGGTCTATCAACCATAGGGAAAGTATTTACATATTTTGTTAAGTATGTTAACACAGCGCCAAAATGACAGCCGTTATTACACAACGTCCGTTGTTATAGAATAACAGCTGTTATTCCCTGTTAAATGCTGACCGGCCAATAAAAATGGCCATTATTTTGACGCTGTGTGAACATAGCCTATAAGTGTAACAATAGCAGTCTGTGAAGTTGTATGTTCACCAGGAGTTGGTTGAAAACAAGCTGTGCAGATCTTTCCATTATAATTTTGCTTTGTCAGTTTAACTCCTAATTTTGGTTGAAAAAAAGACTGTCCAAATACATAGCCTATATCTAATAGGATAAATTCTCCGGATTCAAACGTTTTTTTCATTACGCTGTCAGTGCTGGCACGGTGATCCCAGTGGCTCAGTCCAATTTTCAAAATGCCACCCGGTTCCCACGCTTAGTGCTGTTTTCTTCTTGTGCATTGGCTCGCTGTATGTACTGGAGGCGGGCCCGGCATCCCCAGTGTAATGATATACCCTCCCCTTGGTGATGCTGCCCTGCTTGATTGAGGTGTGTCACCAAGGGGAGGGGATAGTGTTACACTAGGGGCACCCAGCCCGCCTCCGGTGGACAAGAAGAGTGCCAGAACTGGGTAGTGGTTTAAAAATTGGACCATCGGGATCACTGCGCGTCACTGATATGGTAATGAATTCGGAGATGGTACATTAGCTTTAGGGTAGCTTCACACATACCATGCAATACTGGATACTCTCATTTTTTATGGCTTTACATACATCGTTTTTTCATTCTGCTGGCAGTATGTAAAGCCCCTTCCCACTAAAACCACTGCTACCCGGGTAATACGTTACCTGGCCGCCCTCCCGGCTTCCTGGTGACCCGCCAAAGAGTGCGGTGTCCCGCCACACCGCCTGATTGGCTGAGCGTGAAAAACCGCTGTGAGTATGTAAAGCCATAGAAAATTAACTTGCAGCGTGAAATCTGCTGCAATCCGGTATTTGTGAAGCTACCCTTAATGTGCATCATTGAACTTGTTCAATATGTTACTCTATGCACAGTTTGGACCTGATCTGGACAGTTTTTGTCTTGGACAGAGATGGCAGCACAGAGCACTGTGTCGGACTGGAAAAAATACACCACTTCCTGCAGGACATACGCCAGCTGATAAATACTGGAAGAGGGAGATTTTTAATTAGACGTAAATAACAAATCTATATCTAGAACTTTCTAAAATCATTTGACCTGAAAGAAAAAGACATTCCTCCAGAGTACCATTGTAAGGACATACAGCTTTGCTATCAAAAGCTCTTTCCACACCATCTCATAATAATGTGCCATGACAACCATATCCTATGAATCGTACATGCCCACCACCCTGTACATGTACATGCTGTATAGCTATCTGAGTAACCTCTTTAGGGTGGCACCTTCTCATGGATTCTGCTCTTTCTGCCTCCCTCCGACCCATGTAATGCTGTAGTGAAATAAAAAAACAGGAACAAGCCGTTCCGATTTTCTCCTGTTGGCTAAATAAGGCTGGAGATCAGGCTGATAATCTTTTGCGTGGGCAGTTTTTCTTGCACAAAATAGTACAGTAAATTAAGACAGCAGGACCATTTACCCTCACAGTGGGGCTAATTTTATGGTAATTTTTTTCTAAGGTTTCTTTATGACTAGAAGTGCAGGAAACAGTGACCTTTTAAATCTGTCTCTAATGGAACCCACAGGAGCTTTTATGGGGCCTGTAAAAGTATTTTCACCAATGGAAAAGAAAGCAGAGTGTTTGTAATATGCAGAACGAGTGCGACATAATAACAGTCTTTATGTCTATTTGTAGCCCATTGTCTGCGGTGCTTGGATTGTACCGGTGAGCCTTTCCTCCCTCCGTTCCTGAACCCCGTCCTTTCTGTAATTGACGTGTCTGTGATGTTCATTTATTTCATACAATGCAAAAAGTCATTTTCTTTATTACATTTTTATTATTTTACTCCAGCATATTTTTTTTATAAACGCCAACATGTTCTTTCTAGAAGAACAGCTTAAGAAGAAAAAGGATAAAAAAAAATCACATGTATGTCTAAAAAAGTAAGTCTATTAATGAAGGCCCATCACATCACAACAATTCTTTACTATTTACAAAGTCGGGGCGGGTAGTTACCCAGTCTGCATCCCTTTTTGTAAGCTAGAACAGAGATTGACCAATATAGATTGTGTCTTGCTCTATGCTCTAGTAGGGCTGGTCCTTCCATGTAAGGCTCCGTTCCCACTGAGGAAAGGTAGCGGAATTCCGCGACGGAATTGTCCGCCGTGGAATTGTCCGCCGCGGAATGCCGTTAGCCTCCCGCTCATAATGGGAGTCTATGGGAGGCGCGCGCTCCTGCCCTGTCCGCGCTGAAGAATGAACATGTTCATTCTTCAGTGCGGACAGGGCAGGAGCGCGCGCCTCCCATAGACTCCCATTATGAGCGGGAGGCTAACGGCATTCCGCGGCGGACAATTCCGTCGTGGAATTCCGCTACCTTTCCTCAGTGGGAACGGGCCTAAAAGTACTTTTGCCTAGCAGTGGCCCTGCAGGGAAAATGTGTGGGGGAATTGGGGGGTTGGAGTTGCTGTGGAGGATCAAAGGCATCAAAACTAACCCCTAGTTGCTTGCATCCAACACCTGCTGTGTATTGGGCAGACCCAACTTCAAAGCACACCAAGGGTGTCATTATGGCACTGCTTTGGAAGCACTGTAGATCACTGAGGCGGGCTCCGTAAATAAGGGCACAGTTGCTGGCTTTTATGGGGCATTGGGACTGCCTTCTGTATACTGTAGGTGACATTCTTGGCTGCACTGTGTCTTAGCTGTGGAATGGAGGTACTCTTTCTGCTTCTATTAAGACAGGCACTATAGATGACTCATGACTTTTAACCGGGTTTAAAACAAGGATTACATATACATGTATACTTTGCTGTCTGAGGTTGCTGGTAACAAGGAACAAAAAATTAAGCATACCTTTCATTTCAATTACCTTTCCAGGATAAACTGTCATGTTTTGCATATGCTTGTATATGGCAACTGTCACCAGATATCTCTGGCTATATCACTAATTTTTAGTTGTCCTTATACTAGCGCTTTTAACCCCTTCAAGACAGAGCCCATTGATTCCCCGGTCAAATTAATGCAATGTTACTCCCGGCCTTCTAAGAGCCATAGCGCTTTTATTTTTCCACCTACATTGCTGGTTGGGCTTTCATTTTTTGCGCCATGATCTCTAGTTTTTATTACTATCATATTGGTGTAACAGAAATTTTGATAGCTTTTTATACATTTTTTCTGGTATGTAATTTAATACAATCAGCAATCCTGGTGTGTTTTTTTCCGTTTACGCCGTTCACCGTGCGGGAACAATAATGTAATATGTTAATAGATCGGACAATTCCTCACGCTACAACATGTAATATGTTTATTTATTTATTTATTTATTTTTAATATTTTTATTTTTATAATGGGCATGGGGGGCATTTTAAACTTTTATTGGGAGGGGTGTTTATAAGGGTTTTTTAATACTTTTAAAAACTTTTTTTTTAATTGTTTTTTTTTTTTTTTTTTTAAACATCCATTCTAAATTACACCCATTTTTCTCTCCTTTGTGTTCACTGATGGTAAATTCCCCATAGACTTCAATTGAGCACATTATTATGTTATTATGTCGAAAATATATAGTTTATAGTAATATTTATAAAGGACCTGCACACATTTCTGGAACGAAATTAACCCTTCACTAGCAAAACAGAAAACAGAGAGAGAGCAAGGTTTATGTTACCATATATAACAATGTAAATGTAGTTCAGGGTCTGGGGAAAATTGAATATTGCAGTGGCTGGCATGATGTCATCCAGTATTTTAAAATGTCACTCTAGTTATAAGTTTCAAAACCTAAATCAGCATTAGATGTGAAATAAAGCAAGCTTGCAACATTTATTCATAATTTTTTTTCCTCGTTATCATGGAAAACACAATGCATCCTGAGTTTCAAAAGAGTCTAAAAACAGGAAGTCCCGTGTTTCCCAGGTCATCTGCGCTCACAGAAAAGGCAGTCATGTGATTAACAGACACATTTATACGTGACACTCTGTACTGGCCAGGACTACATGTGTTTAGGGTAGTTTCACATGTAACGGATTTGCTGCGAGTTTGCAGCGAAATCCACTGCAAATGCTGCTACTGTGATTTTCAATGGGGTTACATACCTGTAGTGGAATTTTCATTCCGCTGCGAGTATGTAATGGCAGCCCCTTTAACTCTCCGCCGCCCGCAGCATACATTACTTGCTCTGGGCTGTTGCTGCATGTGAGGCTCCCATCGGTCCCGCTCAGCCAATCAGTAACTGCGGCGGGGCTATGTAAAAGGCACATGTTACATACAACATATAAGGTATTTGTCTCCTTCACAGAGACAGTCCTCGATGCGCCACAACCCGATTAGTGGTGCTGCACGGGGATATCAATGGACCTGTCATCCATACAATAAAAACAAAAAACAAGCAAGCTAGTGGATTCCACCAAGGTGGTCCACTTGCATCCACCGGCGCTACTCACTATAAATGTGTATATCAGAATGCTGTCCAGCATTCTGATATACACATTTATAGTGAGTAGTGCCGGTGGATGCAAGTGGACCACATGTTACATACAGTCTAGTGAAATGAAGGAATAAAAACACAAAATTGCAACTAATCATATAAACAACAAGAAAAAAAGTCTCTTAATACAGGGACATTTTATCTTTAAGGAAGAATGCAAATGAATCATCCAAAAAATCAAAGGCTGATTCATCCTCTAATAGCTCTTATAACTATTATATTGCCAACATTAATTTTATGTCTATGGATGACTTAAACTCTCCTGGGAGCAGGGAAGAAATGTTCCAGCACATCTCTTTAAGATGTCCTATCACCAGAAACATCCTTCAGTGTAAGCATGGGGGCTTGGAAATTGGTGCACAGTATGCCCATACTAAGGCCCATCTGACTCAAAAAAGATGTTCAACACTTTCAACAAACACAAGTAAAAAATTACAAATCACATCATAAGTAAAAAGTAAACACCTGGCACCTTGTAAAAGTGCCACCCAGCATTTTATACTTATGAGCGCCTTCATGCAGCTTTGCATAAAGTGCATGTTGCCAAAAGTGTTAGCCAAGCAGTGCGAGTCTATACAATACCTAAAACCTAAAAGTGCTTGCCGGAATCTTCCCAGTAATCACCAGAACTATCCATGACTGAGATGTCAGCAAAGATCTGAGTAAGGGCCCTTTTACACGGAAAGATTATCTGCCAAAGATTTGAAGCCAAAGCCAGGAATGGACTATAAACAAAGATCAGGTAATAAAGGAAAGCCTGAGATTTCTCCTCTTTTCAAATCCATTCCTGGTTTTGGCTTCAAATATTTGGCAGATAATCTGTCAGATAATCTTTCCGTGTAAAAGGGCCCTTAGTCGCAACAAGAGGCCTGATTTGGCTCAGCAGGCAATTAGATGACCCACTTTTGAGGATAAAAAATTATAGCCTTCCAACAGGATAGGTTATGAATGGTTGATCATGGGGTTCTGTTTCCTTTATTAGGAACTTCCAGCTCCATTAGTGCAGGTTCCAGACAGCTGATCAACAGGGGTGCCAGGTGTCAATTATTGATACCTAGAAACATAGAAGATTGTTGGCAGAAAAAGACCACTAGGTCCACCTAGTCTGCCCTTTTAGTATTTCCCTTCTTATTATCTTAGGATAGACAAATGTTTATCCCAGGCATGTTTAAATTCTGTTATTGTAGATTTACCAACCACGTCTGCTTGAAGTTTGTTCCAAGCATCTACTACTCTTTCAGTAAAGCAATATTTTCTTACGTTGCTTCTTATCTTTCCCCCAACTAACCTCTCACTGTGTCCTCTTGTTCATGAGTTCAGAATTTTTCTAAAAACACTTCCTTCTAGAACCTTATTTAGTCCTTTAAAATATTTAAAAGTTTTGATCATACCCCCCCCCCTTTCCTTCTTTCCTCCAGACTATACAGATTCAAATCCTTAAGTCTTTCCTGATAAGTTTTATGCCTGACACCCTCCACCATCTTTGTAGCCCGTCTTTGGACCCGTTCTATTTTATCAATGTCCTTTTTTAGGTGAGGTCTCCAGAACTGAACACAGTATTCCAGATGTGGTCTCACTAGAGCTCTATACAGCAGGATCACAATCTCCCTCTTCCTAGTGGTTATACCTCTAGCTATACAGGCCAGCATACAATTAGCTTTCCCTACCGCCTGGTTGCACTTCTGACTCATTTTAAGGCTGTAAGAAATCACTACCCCTAAATCCTTCTCCTCTGCAGTCTTCATCAACACAGAACTGCCAATAGGGAGGCAGTTCTTAGATAGAGGATTCCTCCTCCCCAAGTGCAATATTTTACATTTGAAAACATTGAACTGCAGTTTCCAAGAATACAAATGTAGCATATAAAATATCTGGTCAGCAAGCAAAACAAAGCGACATGTAATACTCTGTAAGGCTACGTTCACATTAGGTATGAGACCGGCCGTTCCATGACCCGGCCGGTCTCAGAAAAGATCATCCCGGATGATCTTTTGCACCGCTGAGTTCTGATGCGGGCGCACCCGTGCGTGCCCGAATCAGAACTCCCCACTGCGCACAGTAGAGCATGTGGCCGGAGCCCCCTTGGGGACTTCTAGTATTACTAGTTTGATCTCTCATTGAGATCTATGCAGAGATTGCCCAGAGCAATAGAATGCCGAGCCAGGATCAGTGCCATTATGGCACAGACCCCGGTCAGGTACAGATGCGGTGATCGCTCGTCAGCTGCATTTAAAAGGCTAATTAGCGGGCACGGCGTTCGTACAGTGAACACCAATTGCCGTGGTCCCGGGCTGCATATAGCACCTGGGATCGCTGCTGTTCACTTAACGACACCAGGGCGTACATGTACGCCCTATGTCATTAAGGAGTTAAACCTGCTAAAAGTCAACAATCAGCTGATGATCAGCTCTTGGGCTGATCATTATTTTTGTTACATGGAGCGATATCTGCCTGAATCGGCCTGATTCTGCAAATTATCGCCTTGAGTAATAGGACCTTTCATGGGGAGTTTTTGCAGCCCTTTAAAGGGAACCTGTCACCCGGCATTCCGACGCTGAGCTCGACCCCCCTGGTGCAGCCCCGGATACTTACCTTTTGCTGCAAGTCCCGTTACTGGAGCCGGTCCCGGGACGGAGATATTGCTGTCGGCAGCCATGCGCGCCACCAGAGATGAGCCCGACGCCCATAGAGAATGACGGCTTCAGTCATTCTCTATGGGCATTGGACTCATCTCATGTAAGTAGTCATCTGGTCGGCTCCCCGCCCGTATCTAGTCACCGCTCTCTGTCTGTCAGCGTGCTTGAAGGGGATGGCTGACAGGCACAGAGGTCTATTACTGGCCTCTCTGTCTATCAATCATCCTGCGGAGTGCACTGACAGGCAAAGACCGGTAACTAAAAACAGGTGGGGAGCTGCCCAGTTTGTCACACGCCCGGAGAATAAAACTCTTTTTTCTCCAGTATAAAGCTCCTGTTGCGGCCAGTATGTGCCGCGGCTGCTGCAGGAGCTTTATGCAGCGTTCCTGGGAACCATATCAGCCCATTTGGGCTGATTGGTTCCCTTTAAATGCGTGCCAATATACAAGATTTGTCTCAAAGGTATACTAATTCTTCTTAAGAAGTCTCTGCCATAAAGATGGATGGAGACTTAAAGGCCAATCCTGCTCCACTTGGAATGCCGGGAAGAAAGTATATGCAAAATAGCTCTCACACCACCTAGGCAAAGTGGTGTCCCTTCAGTGTCAGTCAAGTCAGTGTCTCACTCTATCTAGGAATCCTATAATATTGTCTGGAGATATATGCAAAGCCAAACAATCTTGTTCTAGGCAAGTATCGCAGATACACTAAGGCAAAACATGCACATCTTGGAGACTACGCCCTGGATGCCTATAAAATGTGCTTCTAGCCAACCTTTCTTTCCTGCAGCCTTCAGACGAGATAGGGTTAATTGTCTCACTAGATAATTACACTTATAATTTTGTCTGTTTTTACCCAAAACATTGAAGCCCTTTGTCACTTCTTCCTACACTTGCCTAACACAATCCATCCTAATTGTTACAGCTATCATTACTGCTCTCTAGTAATCCATAAGCAGAGCTATGAAATCTATGTGCATTGTTATTTCACTCAATAGAAAGGGCAGACAGGCACAGCTGCATAGATATTACTGTAATGGTCGGTCAGGTCTCTGTGATGGGTCTCATCTGTGGATCAAAATGTGATTAGAAGAGCCTCGTACAATAGTCGAGAAGATATTTTCAAGGCAACTTTATCCATTGCTAAGATTTGCTCCAGGGAAAATAATCTTTGCATGAAAGAGATGAAATAGATGGCCATTATCATCACATCACCCCCAACCATACCCCCCTATCTCAAAGCAGGTTAACCGAGACCATGTTTTACTAGGAGAGACAGTAATATGACCTTAGGACTGGTTGTATTTCACCTAAAGGTATGTCATAGATTAATCTATGTCATATATTAATAAGTCTATCAGTCATGTTGCTGGCTGTGTCTGATATTGTCCCATGAATTAAAATAAGGAAAGCAGATATAGCGTTGACATGGAAAAAGAAGAATTGCACAGATGTGTGATCATGTCACCCAAATTTCATGTTGAACACAGACATTATGGGAAATTTATCAGTGGGATTTTTCTGTGTGTGGTCTATTTCTAAGAATAGACTGGCCTACAATTTTCTGTTGTGCTGATTTGTTTGTCTCATTGGCCGAGATTTCTCAGGCTGGCTGAAGCTCACATTGCCTGTTTTTCCCACAGCAGCCAATCACAGCAAAGGTTTAATATTAGAGATGAGCGAACCTTGAGCATGCTCGAGTCGATCCGAACCCGAACTTTCGGCATTCGATTAGCGGTGGCTGCTGAAGTTAAATAAAGCCCTAAGGCTATGTGGAAAACATGGATATAGTCATTGGCTGTATCTATGTTTTCCAGACAACCTTAAAGCTTTATCCAAGTTCAGCAGCCCCAGCTAATCAAATACCGAACGTTCGGGTTTGGATCGACTCGAACCCGAACCCAGTTCGCTCATCTCTATTTAATATCTTAAACCTGTGCTAAAAAGAAACCTGAGTTTTGATTGATTGCTGTGGGAACTACCACATAATGTGAGTTTCAGTCCACTTGATAAATACAGACTAATTTGGTGCAAATTAAGAAAAAGTCACCCATCTGTACCCCTACCTCTACTACCCCTAAAATTACAGTTGACTGTCCATGATGTCCCTAGTATTGCAGTTAAAACCACCCCACCCCAACCCGCAGGATGCCCCTAGTATTGCAGTTAACTTCCCCAACTTCTATTGTAGTGAGCTAGCCACAGTTTGGGGAACAAACCCTTACCAAGTCAGCACTGGAGACCAGAATACAACCCCAACTCAGCAAAGGCTTTGGAGGGGAATTTATCATCGCTTTACGGATGTCTTTAGACTTAGAAATATCCCCAATTTTTATGCAATGGCTTCATGTTTACACCACTCACGTCTGTTCTTAGACATATCTTTTACATATCAACCTGCTCAGCTACTCCTTAACATGTTAACCCCCTATGATCTCTTACTTGTCTCCTACCCTGTGCAAACCCTGTGCAGGGAATCCCAACACAGGATTCCCTCCTCCTGGACAGTAAGCAGCTGTGCACCACTCTTTACTGTACGTCCCCTGGAGTAACCGGCTCCACATTAGGTGGTGAAATACACCACCTCTATGTGCGACTAGTTTAAATAGTTGCACATTATAAATCATGCCTGCTTTCAATAGTATATGTGATATAAAGCAAGTTTGAAATTTTTACTTAGTCCTGAAGGCAGTTTTTTAGTCCTGTGCTGGTTAAAATATAAAGACTAAACAAATGAAGTCCAGTGTTTCCCAGGCCATCTGAGCACTCACAGAAAGAAGGCAGCCATGTGACTGATGGACTCATTGACTCTCTGTACTGGTCGGGACTTCATGTGTTTAGTCTCTTCTTTTTTAACCAGCACAAGACTAAAAAGCAGCCTTCAGGAGACTGGACCTGGATACAAGTAAGTATAGCTTAGCTTTATTACAGCTAATAACTAGAAATAATAATAATAATTGTAATAATAAATGTAAATTGCAAACCTGCTTTATTTCACATCCGCTGCTGGTTTATATTTTGAAAGTAATAACAACAGCGACACTTGAAGACAGAAGGAGTGTTTGTGTATAGAGCCTTTATCAGTGTGGCTTAAGGGAGAATACTGAATAAGTTGGTTTTGTATATCATGGAAGATGTAGCAATACTACTTTTTGCGGATGACATTTTGCTGTTCACTAGTGATCGAATAAAAAAGGTTATGTCAACACTTAAAATGTTTAGAGAAATATCAGAATCCTGTTGGTAACTTGATACTATAAAGGCAAAAGACAAAAACTCTCATAAGGCAGATGCCAATTGCCCCATACCAGTTTGAAAAATTTCTTCTCCAGTATGGCAATTAGAATAAATCCCTGGATCACTGTTCTATCACATGAAATCTAATGCCTATAACTCGTAATATTATATTTAAAAAAAAAAAAAAAGCACCCAAGCCTCCCCCTTATTTAAAGGGGTTATTTAGCGCTACAAAAACATGGCCACTTTTCCCCCTACTGTTGTCTCCAGTTCAGGTGCGGTTTGCAATTAAGCTCCAATTACTTCAATGGAACTGAGTTTCAAAACCCCACCCAATCTGGAGACAACAGTGGGGGGAAAGTGGCCATGTTTTTGTAGCGCTGGATAACCCATTTAATGAATCAGCCATGACAAAATCATTTGGCCAAGAGTTCCATAGTCTCGTTCCATAGTCTCACTGCTGGTAGAGTAAAGAATCCCCAACTGTGTTGATGGTGAAACCTTCTTTCCTGAACACATAGAGGATGTCCCCTTGTCATGGTTACAGGCCTAGGAGTAAAAAGATCCCTAGAAAGACCTCTGTACTGTCCCTTCATATATTTGTACATTGTGATCAGATCGCCCCTAAGATGTCTTCTTTGTTTACTAAATAACTCCAAGCTTAACCCCTTAACGACATCGGGCGTATATTTACGCCCTGATGCCGGTAAGGATGTTCAGAGCGGGGCCGCGCGGCGACCCCGCTCTGAACCGCGGCGGTCCCGGGTGCCGCTTGTAGCCCGGGATTGTAGGTATTAGCGGGCACGTCAAACATGACAGCTGCATCCGATTACCGGATTCAGCTGTTCCCTGGTGTCTAGTGGCGGAGATCGCTCCCCCGGGATGTTATCCCGGAGGAGCGATCTCCGTTTCTGAAGCCGGCCAGGGACCGCTCCAAGATGGCACCGTCCCCGACTCGGCACTCGTTTACTTCCGGCTGCAGCAGCCGAAAGCAAACGAGTGCCTATCTCATGGATCTCTGCAGCATATCTATGCTGCAGAGATCTCTATGAGAGATCAAAGCACTTATACTAGAAGTCGCCCGAACTATTAATTAATCACATTCCTGATCTCGCACGGTAAATGGCGTCAGCGCAAAAAAATCCCAAAGTGCAAAATTGCGCATTTTTGGTCGCATCAAATCCAGAAAAATTGTAATAAAAAGCGATCAAAAAGTCATATATGCGCAATCAAGGTACCGATAGAAAGAACACATCATGGCGCAAAAAATAACACCTCACCCAGCCCCATAGACCAAAGGATAAAAGCACTATAAGCCTGGGAATGGAGCGATTTTAAGTGACGTATATTTGTTGACAATGGTTTAAATTTTTTACAGGCCATCAGATACAATATAAGTTATACATGTTACATATCGTTTTAATCGTAACGACTTGAGAAACATATATAACAAGTCAGTTTTACCCCAGGGCGAATGGCGTAAAAACACATTTCCCCCAAATAAACAAAATGCTTTTTTTTTTTCAATTTCACCACACTTTGAATTTTTTTCTGGTTTCGCAGTGTACTTTATGCAAAAATTCAGCCTGTCATTGCAAAGTACAATTAGTGACGCAAAAAATAAGGGCTCATGTGGGTTTCTAGGTGGAAAAATGCAAGTGCTATAGCCTTTTAAGCACAAGGAGGAAAAAACTAAAACGCAAAAATCGAAATTGGCTCTGTCCTTAAGGGGTTAATAACCAGTTGTATTACAGTAACCCTAGCATTACCTTGGTTGCCCTTCTTTGCACTCGCTCCAGTTCAGCCATGCAATATATATATATATACAGTGGTGCCTTGGACTACGAGCATAATTTGTTCCGGAACCGCGCTTGTAATCTAAATCCACTCTAACACCAAAGCAAATTTTATCATAAGAAATCATAGAAATGCAGACAAAAATACCCCAAAAATACTGATTTATTATTCTGAATAACATGTAAAACAGATGAAACAAACATTCAGAAACAGCAGAATATGTGCTATTATAAGTTACTGTACAGTAATGGAGAGGATGGGAAACACAAGGACTGACAGAGACTGCAGGGACTATGAAGGAATGAGCAGGGCATATGTGGGCACAGTATAGCAGCACTCTCTGTTCGGGGAGAGAGGGGTTACAGCTATGGAGAGATTACCTCCTTAGGCCTGTCCCCTGATGTGAGCCCCAGCCTTAAGTGCATCTGCCATGATTTGGAAGGTGAGAGAGACTTCCTGCATCAGAGTACAGTGCTGTAGACCCTGCTATTCAGACCATCCACTTCCGCTCCCACCCAGTACAGGGAGCTCTTAAACCAAAGCAATGCTCTTAAACCAAGTCACAATTTTGAAAAACTGTGAGCTCTTAAACCAAAACGCTCTTAAACCAAGTTACTCTTAAACCAAGGTACCACTGTGTGTGTGTGTATATATATATATATATATACATATATATATATATATATATATATATATATATATATATATGTATCCATATTATACGGATGCCCAAAAATATACGCAGTATTCCATGTATGGTCTGACCAGTTTTTTGTAAAGAGGCAAAACTATGTTTTTCTTCGCTTCTACGTTCTTATCGTTCTTGTCGCGAAAGAATTCGGAAGGCCTTCAAACACATTAGACAGTCCTCCAGTCCTATTAAAAACATAAGGTTTGGCTGACCTCTTACTGTGTACAAGGGCATTTTAACCTTATTGGTGACATGGTTTCTATGTGAAATTACAGCAAAACAATTTATGATACATGACATGTTCAGAGGTAGCAGGTAGGCTTTAAGGAAAGTAAGGCTGAAGAAAGCCCAGTCCAAGAAATGATTTTATGGTAAAATATAGGCAACTGATGATACTGTCATCTCTTCCAGATTGACAGAACAGAGACAAATGTCAACAATTTAAACCCTGTGTTTGCAAAGAAATTTACAATCAACTACCACTTCGAAGAAGTGCAGAAGTTAAAGTTTGCCATTTTTGATCAAGACAAGTCAAGCACCCAACTGTATGAACACGACTTCCTGGGGGAGTATGTCTGCACACTTGGATCGGTAAGTGGCCACTAAATTGTATGTGTGGGGATATCCATACATGCCATTCTGACTGGTTTCATATGCAACATTTGCAATGTAATTCTGACAAGCAGCCAGATTGAACAGTGACAATTGAGTGAATGGTATTCGTATGTTTTCAGTATTGCTTGTAGAATGGTTTTTCTATTACTTCCAATTTGTTTTGTATACCTTTTGACAAAAAAGGTTTGAAACTAGAATGTAAATCTGTTTTCCCTTAGGGTCCTTTCAAGGACACAGACGAGCTCCAATTAGAGAGATCAGTGCTTGTTTGCAGTACCTTCAGAAAGCACGACCATTTGTGCTGCTGAGCCGCACGAATGATCCTTGCATCGTTCATGTGGCCATTCCCCTGTTTACACAGAGAGATGTGTGGCCAAAAGCAATATATTTTTCCGTGGCCCAAAAGATACGCTCAGTCAAGCATTTTCCCGCTCCTTGGCTGATCGCTGTCACTTTTACATGGGCTGATTATCGTCCAAAGAAGCATTTCTAACAACACTCCTGATCAATAATCATCCAGTATAAATGTACTGGATAAGCACTACAAGTTTATCTATGTTAGTTGAGATGGCAGTACACCATAAAGGAAAGTAGATTTACATTCTAATCCAAACTTAGTACAGATATCAGAAAGGACCACCCAAAGACTGATTTATTTTGCAGCTTATAGTGGCTGACAAAAGTGTATGTCCAAATTTGTATAAGATGTACATATACAGCCTTGTGCTCAACAAGCTTTTCTTCACTAGTCTGCACTCAGTACCCAGTAATATAAATGTGAAAACTAAATTTTAGAATTTCTTTGTTAATTTATTCAAAAATTCAATGTTTTATGGACATAAGTATTTAGACCCTTTGCTATGACATTTGAAACTTAGCTGGGGGGGGCTCCCATTTATCTTGATAATTTTTGAGATGTTGACTTGCAGTATATTCAGTGGATTGGACAGGATTTGGAAGACACAGCCCTCTATCTGATAATAGGTGTGGGCTCAGAAGGTTTAAAAATGTTTGATTAAAGATGACTGCAACGAGTAACCACATACTGTCTCTTGAGAGAGACATAAACTGGCCTTGGCTTATTTGCATGATGTCCCTGGCCAATATGGAGGACTGAACCTGTGAACTCTTGGTTAACACTTTTTGGAGAACCAAGATTGCAAGCAGCACATACACAGAATCTCACAGAAGTCAGAATTTTCGTGGAATCGACATGCCAATTACTGCCAGTTGGTTTTCCTTCTGGTAGCCATGAGATCTATGTCTGGTACCCTAAAAGATCTGTAGCACTCTAAAATGACCAGCAGATTTTAGTCTCCGGGTTCTGTTAAACTTTTTATCCTGGATTGTAATTTGTTGAAAGACAATCTTATCACTGAGTAAATCTGAAGATACCAAGCCAGGGTAAGGGTACTATTACACGAACAGATCTGACGAAAGATTATCTGCCAAAGATTTGAAGCCAAACCCAGAAGCAGACTATAAACAGAGAACAGGTCATAAAGGAAAGACTGGATTTCTCCTCTTTTCAAATCCACTCCTGGGTTTGGCTTCAAATCTTTGGCAGATAATCTTTCGTTAGATCTGTTGGTGTAATAGTACCCTAACATGCATTTCAAACCATATGTCATTGTAACATGTCACATGTCATGGCCCGCTGAAAACTTTGAGACATTTCTCTCATTAATCTGGCAGAGCTTACCCCCCCATCTTGTAGGTTCATGGGTTGATGTAAGAAGGATGTGTAGTGTTGGCTGGCTTCTATAAGGCGAAGGAAATGATACAAAGTGAGACAAATAGAGCACATTGTACTATCTTTTATGGACCTGAAGGTGTCTAGATGACCTTCCCAGCCATCTGTGGCAATGTTAATGCACCACTCAGTAGGGATTAAAGATCTGGCATTTGGTCAATTATTCCACCACCTGAGAAGGCATCTTGCCTATCTCCTATCTTTGTCTATGCCCTATAGGATCTTGTTTTTTATACCCAGAACCTCTACATATGAGCCCTGAAATGAAAGACCTCTGTCTCAGTCTGGACACTGACCTCAGTGAAACGTTTCTTCAGGATTCAACAAAGGTTTTGCCCTAGTAAATTTTCTCCTGGCACAATTGATTGGATCATTTTGCATGTCGTCTGATCGTTGCCTTTTAACATGAGCTATTACACGAAACGATTATAGGCTAAATATTTGTCCAAATACAGACGATTATCAATTCGTGAAATAGGGCCCTAACTTTCAAAGGGAGGAAGGTTCACATGAAGATGGGACTAAACAATGGCTTTCAATTCTGCCCTGATTACTTTTTTTAGGGATCCTATCATGGAATTCAATGGGATCCGCAATTTTTTCGGATTGTAACCTGTTTGACATCCGTATTATGGATGTTGTGCAATTCTGGATGAGTTATAATTGACGTGTTGGAAAAAAAAAGCATTTACAGAAATACAGATGCACTGCATATGCTTAATCCGTAATTTTTAGCAGATTGTACGGGAGGATAGCAGGAGGAATTTATGGACTTGAAAAAAATACTGAACGTGTGCATAAGGTCTAGTCTTAAAGGGGTAGTGCGGCGCTAAACAATTATTCACTAAATAACACACATTACAAAGTTATACAACTTTGTAATGTATGTTATGTTAGTGAATCGCCCCCTTCCCCATGTTTCCCCCCCACCCACACCGGAGCCGGAAGTGTAGTGCTTTATACATACCTGCTTCTTGCCGACCCCCGTCCGCCATCTTGTGCCAATGATATCATCTTCGGACGGACGGCCGAACCGCTCCGACCATCCCTAATGCCGGCCGCCCTCTGCCGCGTCATCAGCTGCTCAGCCGTGATTGGCTGAGCATAACTGTGCTCAGCCAATCGCGGCTGAGCAGCTGATGACGCGGCAGAGGGCGGCCGGCACTAGGGACGGTCGGAGCGGTTCGGTCGTCAGTCCGAAGATGACATTATTGGCACACGATGGCGGACGGGGGTCGGCAAGAAGCAGGTATGTATAAAGCACTACACTTCCGGCTCTGGTGTGGGTGGGGGGAAACACGGGGAAGGGGGCGATTCACTAACATAACATACATTACAAAGTTGTATAACTTTGTAATGTGTGTGTCACGGCTGTGGCGGCGTCCCGCGCTCCGGGCCGCCGCCGCAACTCCTCCTTCCCGCTGGCAGCCGCCGGTGTCCCAGTACCGGGACCCGGCGCTGCTGCTAGTTCGGCCCCTGGGGGCGCCTCACCTTCCTCCGCTCCTGTCTCTCGCTGTGCCGGCCGGCGCGCGCGTCCCCGCCTCCTAGGGCGCGCACAACGGCTGTCTCCTGCCTACTGCTCCTGCCACACCTTGCCCGCCGTCACTAGCAACCAAGCCAGGGGTAGCGACCTGGGGGTCGCCTGCCGCACCAAGCCCATCCCGCCTTGCGGCGGGCTCTGGTGAAAACCAGCGGCCCCTTAGACTCCGCTCCCTGGTGCGGTTTATGCCATCGCTAGTGACAGTACAGAGGATACACTACTCCTGGCGTTACAGTGTGTTATTTAGTGAATAATTGTTTAGCGCCGTTTAAAGCAGTTACTTCCACAGAGACAAACTTTGTGAATAGATAAAGGACAGAGATTCCAATGGAAAGTGCCAAAAACTGCAGTATTTTTGGGGTGCTAGAGTGAAAAGAACAAGAGGGGGAAATAAGGTTTTATACATAATGTATACAATTCAATAGAAAATACATCACTGACATGAAAACTGAACAGACTTTCAGACCACACTTGAGAAATTTAAACTTAAAGGACAACTCCCATGAAAAACTTTTTTCCAGTAACTGAAGCACATTACAAAGTTATATAACTGTGTAATATGCTTCAATCACATATCTGCCCCCCTTCCCTGTCTTTTCCCCCCTCCACCCTCCACCAGGAAGTGCACTAAACTCACACATACCTAATTACTGTCGTCACCAGTTTCTTCTCTCAGCTCCTTCTTGTGACGATGAGTCATCAGCAGGAGGGCTGCTCTAGCTCCTGTTACACCAGCTTCCCCCTCCCCTGCCTTGTCAGGTGACTCAGCTTGCTCAGCTCCCATTGGCTGAGCAACTGCAAGCCATCTGAGTCCATGTCACTTGCTTATCTTCCCTCGTGACAGACTCCCGGCACATAGGCAGCTCCCCCCTCCCCTCATACTCTCTCCTGCTGCAGAGTGGACTCAGTGCAAGTGACATGGACTCAGATTGCTTGCAGTTGCTCAGCCAATGGGAGCTGAGCAAGCTGAGTCACCTGACAAGGCAGGGGAGGGGGAGGTTGGTGTAACAGGAGCTAGAGCAGCCCTCCTGCTGATGACTCATCCTCACAAGAAGGAGCTGAGAGAAGAAACTGATGACGACAGTAATTAGGTATGTGTGAGTTTCCTACACTTCCTGGTGGGGGGTGGAGGGGCAAAAAGACAGGGAAGGGGGGCAGATAGGTGATTGAAGCATATTACACAGTTATATAACTTTGTAATGTGCTTCAATAACTGGGAAAAAGTTTTTCATGGGAGTTGTCCTTTAAAGGGTTTATATGTCTTAGGAAATAAAAACAGGACTTATCTCCCGCAAAAACAGTGCCACTTTTATCTGTGAGCTATTAGTGGTACTGCAGCTTAGCCCCTTTATCTGAATCTGCAGCCACTGTAATGAATATATTAGGGAATAATATACATAGAGATTTCCTAATGGAGTGTTATCATTGTGCATGCCGCACTTACATGTTAGAGCGCCCCAGTAAAATGCCTGGACCTAATTCAGCGGCCGTCCATCA